>NC_045790.1:50143123-50443123 GCF_009873245.2 Balaenoptera musculus | reverse complement strand
AGACACACCATAGAATCCAGCCTTTGGAGGCTCTATTGAATGATACACAAAAGGTCAATGTGGGTATTATGAGGAATAACTACTTAGGAAAGGGGGTGAAATAGAAAAAAAATCAGTTTTAGTTATGTTGGTATGGATTTGCTGATCGTGCCACCAGGCCTTGAGTCAATGGACATTTGAAAATGTGGAACTGTGGTGCCGAAGGAAGGTAGACGCATGGGAATCAGCTATGGGTCATCTCCCCAAAGGCGGCAGCTGTAGCTGTGGCAGATAGTCAAGGCAGATCTAGAGAGAAAGGAAACAGCACTGTGGGAGGACAGCCTCTAGGAGAACACCCTGGAGCTGGGCAAGTTACTAGATGGGCAAGTCAGATGGGTCCTACCTCTCCCTGTGAGATGGAACGTTCCCGGTGCGCAGTCAGACGGAACGGCACTTACCTCTGTGGAACCTAACATTGCATCTCCGTGGAGAAGGCAAGCCATTCTGGCAACATGATGTAATGCAATGACGTTTGGAAAAATGTAGCTTCTGTCATGACAAACCGTGTGTCATGTTCCTCATCTTCAGAAGAGGATGCTACCTTTTTTCCCCTTATGGGCTTCTAACGAGAAACAAACCTGAAAGTGCTCTTAAAAGGTAGGACTGCTACACTTATGAATTCCTTTAAGGAACTCAAGTTGACTCTTCTGAATTAAAAGATTAAGTGGGAATATCCTTTAACATATAAAAATAAAAAGGCAACTATTTCTGGAGTTGATCCTAGTTCAACCACTGTCAAAGCAAACTTGGGCAGTCACTTCCCCTCTCCTTGCCCCAATTTAAAGTGATTTAAATTTCATTCCTGACTATCTCATTAAGGTATGATGATGATTAAGTACCTCAAATGTCTTAAGATCCAGTGAGTAATGTCTTACCATTTGGGGGAGCAGTCATGTGATATTATGGCTTGTCTGAATAATTGTAAAAGCTGTGAGATGTTTCTCCAAATTTTCTGGGTCTTTGATAAACAGACAAGATGCCCAACTCTTGAATGAAGTAGCACTTGCTTTCAAGTTCTAAGAGAATTATACTTTGTAACGGCACTAATAGAATGCACAGCGATCAGCAGTAAAATTTAATGTTGCTCACACTGGATTATGCCTCTTGAATCTAAGTTAGGAAGACGCACCCCAACTTAAAAGAACACCTCTTAGGAAAATATTAGTTCCACATACACATCATTATACGCTGCTTTCTTGAAAGTCATTCATAATGTAGCACCAAGAGGAACATTTAGGAACATTATCATGACAGGCAAGAGACAATGAGGGGTGGAGAGGAAGGGATGAGTTCCAGGGCTATTTAGAAGCAACAACTTGTTGTGGGGTGGGAAGCAATCAGACAGAAGAGATGGGAAAGAAGAAAGCATCAAAGATGGGACCCTCAATATTATAAGCCTGGTTGTCCAGATACATATTGGCTGGGTGAAGGTTTGGGGAGAAGGATAAGTCGTCAGGTCATATACGTATTGAGAATAAAGTATCTCTGCCACACTACTGTTTGGAAAGTTCCTTCATCAACTTCCCAGTTTACTTTCATATATTGCAAGAACAGGAACACCGGAAGAGTTTTAGTTGAAACTTTCTCTGAAAAGTTTAAAATTGTTTGAAAGATTAAAAATACTCAGTATTTCTCCCAAGTTACTACTCAAAGAACTGTTCACACACTATACTAATACTAGTCTCCCTGTCTAAGAACACCCACGATGAGCTCATCTTGGGAGCACAAAGCACTCTACCAAAACGGACCTGAAAACGGCATTAAAGCAAAAGAACCTCAACCAGACTTCTCTGTTCCAGCTTTAACCTAGAACTAGAACTATACAGGGATGTTAGAAATTGCCATGCTATTTGAGAACAGAGCAAAGAAAGGAAATAGCAAAAGGTCTTCCGTCCCTCTAGGTATAATGCTATACAAGTAGATCTGATTTTACACCCTGGCAAATTCCATGAATGCTTTAGTCTCAAGAAAATAGCAGATAATCTATTAAATTTATGAAGATAAGGGTACTAGGTTGCATTTTTCAAAGACAATGTTAGGTAGGGTTAATATGCCTAAACTAACAAAAGAACATCACTGCACACAGAGCACTGTGAACACAACCGTGTCTGCACGCACAAGTTATGCACTTGCCTCTTAGCCTGAACATGGCAATGCTTTTAAAAATACGTCAAAAGTTATTTCAGAACTCACAGTATGTTGCTATGGTGCATGCTGCTGCAAAGAAAAAGCTAATGGGCTCTCTACTTAATGTGATTAGAGCCATTATTGACATAATGCCAGGAAGACGCAAAACCATTAGCATTACACTACAGCTCACTTTAGCATCCACTCAGATTTAGTATTTGATCCACAATTTTAATTTTGTTCTGCTCTATTCAGAGCTGCATTACACAAAATGCATAATTAAAAGCTGCTGTGATTCTCTCTACTTCTCAAATTAAAAACATAGCAAACATTTGTAGTTCTAATCCACTAGAAATTAATAAATCAAATAGTGTCTTTTATCCTCTTTTCTTCCGTGCAATTCAGGTTGCAGGTTGGGAATACTTTTGCCTGCGATAGAGTAGGCTACAGACAGAGCAGCCGCTCAAAGGAAAGAAAAGTCCCCAAACTGCCTACTGTAAAGGCAAGTGAGAACCTGGAGGGCCTAGAAGCACGGCTAGCCTTCTAATTCCAAGCGTTAAGCCGGAAGGGCTTTCTGCAGAGAAAAATTTTAATCAATTCACCATAAATCCTTTTGATGCATTTTCCTTCATTAGCTCACTTTGTCAAGCATACACATGCTCCTAATTTAATTTAATCAAATTCACCATGTCTTTCTGTCAACAGTGAAGCAATTCCCATGTCCAAAAGATCTCCTATCAACTCCCTACCCGGGGCAGCCTGGAAGGGAAACCGACGAGCAATAGGAGTTTTGCTTTATCCATCATTAAAAACTGAAAGAAAGGGCTTCCCCCTAAAGATCTGCCCAAGAGCTGAGATACTGACACCATCGCTAGTTTCAGTGCTTCTAGAAGTGGTCATCATCTGAAATAATGGAGGATTATGATTCATTAGAATAAAAACAGCACAGTCTCCCCTGTGGGTGATAATCCTAGGAAAGTTCTGGGAGGACCAGAAGAAAACAACAGCAGGGCACTCGAGTGTATTCCAAGCTAGGCCCTACAGTGTCCTCGAGTCTCCCCTCAGCGCACCAGGGATGCTCCAGTTGGGCCAGTTCCCCCAGTAGGCCGGGCTTCCTCCTGTCTGTAAGCACCCGTTCCCTCAAGAGCTGCAACTCATCCTTCAGATCTCTGCTCAAAGCTCACTTTATCAAGGAAGCAATTCCAGAAATCCCCTAGGATACTTGATTTTTTAAGCCTTGCCTGTGTGTGTGTGTGTGTGCGTGTACGCGTGTGTGCAAACACTTGTGTTTAAAGACTTTATGGCAATTTATGTGTATTATGCTTATGTGGTTAGTTGAGTCCATCTTCCCCCACTGGTCTGTGAGCTCAGTGAGGGCAGGGACCACATCTGTCTTGCTCATCATTTTAACTTCTAGAATCTAGCAGCTCTGTCCAGCACACAAATAAATAAATAAATATTTGTGAAATGGTTGAATGCTGAGTTAATCTACCACTGTCTCCTGACAGACTTCCTAAACACGCCAAGTTCCTGTTATTTTCCATAGCTCTTTCATGTTACAAGGTGGCTGTTTCTGAAATCATAGGTTAAACATAATGAAGCAAAGGCTTCGAAATGCACAGAAACTTTACAATTGGTGGGGTTTACGTGTATCTACAGCGGGAAAAGAACAGAGTGAAGACTATGTCAAGTAATGCGGGATTCGGAAAAAAAGATAAAGTAGCAGAAGCCCTCAAGAGGGCCCTCAATACTCAGCTGGAACTTAAACACAGCAATGTCCCAAACCACCATACTGCTCTCCTGGGATGGAAAAGGAAGAGGCACGGGCAAGACAGAGAAAGACCACTCCTTCAAGAATGGTCGAAGTGTTGTACAGCTTTGGAACTCGCCTTGCTTACCTTCAGTTTCTAGTATTTGCTTCTAAGGACAGACATATCTTGATGAAAATGTGACAAAAAAATTTTTAAAAAAAATCACAAAACCCACTCCCCTTAATTTTCTTAACAAACCAAGACTTTAAAACCTACAAGCAGCAGCCAAGGCCATCTCACTGTGATAGACAGTTATTTAAAAATCTCAAACCAACATTTTTTCCAAAAAGACAGGGCTTATTCTTATATTATTACCTTGATCAGTTAGGTAAGCATCTTATCTTTACATTTTTAGTGGTTTGTACTTATCTCCCCAACACAAAGAAACAAAAATGTTGCATGCATGATTTGCTTGTAGTTCCAAACATCCTGAAAAACTAAGGCCTTCATTAGGAGACATCTGATATATCTAGACTGTTTCCTTATAACCCTAAAATAATGAAATTTATAAAATAGGGAGAAAAGATAAATATTATATATTTTCATTTCAGCTTTAACACGATAGAATTTCCCTTTTTTACATCAAAAAGCTAATATATTTATTTCTTTATATCAGAATCCTGACTTAAGATGTACTTTCCCTTGAGTGCTCCCCAAAAGACAGGCAACTCCAGAGCAGACTTGGAAAGAAACTTCCTTTAGCTCCTCCTCTAGAACTGACGCCCAGAACAAAGAGGTGACTCTGCTTTTCGGTGGGGGGGGGTATGGTGCCCCCCTATTTGAACTTCTTAGCACATATTTCTGTAGGTGATCAGAAAGTATTGTTCTCCTCAGAAAAAGCTTTGGGCCGGCACCTGCGTCCTTCCATATCCTGCAAACAGATGACAGGAGTGTCTGGCAGAAAAAAAAAAGAAAAAACCCAGCTGCATCTGGCTCATTACCCTGTGAGGCAGTGCGTTTCATTGTTTCATGGCTCTGACTGCTATGCTTCTTTCCCTCTACCAAGCTGAAATCTGCCTTCCTATAAATTCCGGTCCTCTGAGGCATCGAGCGAGTCTGTGTGCTTCCTGGTCCACGTGGAAGCCTTTACAGATGGGGAGGAGGTGTAACTCTGGCAGGCTCTTCTCCGGACCAGTCACTGTCAGTGTCTTCAACTAATCCGCCAACGGTTTGTCTGCAGACCTTTCACCACCCTGGTCACTCTTGGTGGTCGCACTTCAATTGCTCAGTGCTCTTCATGCAATGTGATACCCAGAATTAAATGCGAGATTCCGGGTGTGGTCTGAGCAGCACAGAGGCGGGGATCCTTTACAACATCATCATAGCTCTGTAGTTAAGCAGCAAACGTACTTTTTCTTAAAAAGGCACATGACACGGGGAATAGAGCCAATATTTTTATAAAAACGGTAAATGGAAAGTAACTTTAAAAGTTGTATAAAATTTTTTAAAAATCCAAACCAGAAAAAAAAAAAAAAGACACATGACATAAATGACACAGAATACAAATGTTTTCAACTTAATACTTAAATTCTGTATGGTGATAAAATGCTGCCTTTTTCTTCGGCAGCATCTATAACCTAATTTCTGATCTTCCTCTTCAACGAACAGTGTTAGCGTAACACAGAATATTGTCCTAAAAACATCTTTTAACACAGATTACAAGATGAAAGGACTGTTAGATGTAATAAGTATAGATCATCTAATGTACAGATGCTTATTAGCTTCAGAAAATGTGACCTCTACATTAACCATAAAGCTCCTGGCCAACTCTGCTAGGTTACAAAGGAATGTCATTGTGTAAGAGTATCATTAAATTGAAATAAGTATTTTGTGGTTCCCTGCGTTCTCGGCTCCTTCTCAAAGATCTTCCAGTTCTGTCTAAGGAAAAGCAGCATGACACTGATATTAAGCAGATGACCAAAATGCAAATGGGAATCCAATTCACACACACACACAAAAAACACAAAAGGACTCAAAAAAAAGAAAAAGTTGGTGGTTGGAAAATCTATCTCCCAGTTAGACTGGAACGGGATTTCACAGGGTGTGTTTCTGTGTGTGTGCCACACCACTGGGACTGCCATCTGTCATCATGCCAAAGAACACAGGGCCTGCGGAAGGGTTTCAAGCTTCGGGGAGGTTGATTTTCCCTTCAGTGATTGAGAAGCAATGGTGTAAGAGTCTCCCCCACCAATATTTTATTGCTACAATTTTCAAACATATAGAAAGGCTGAAAGAATAGAACAGTGAGCATATATCCACCATCTAAATTCTACAATTTTATTATATTTGCTTGTAAGGATCATTTTTATGTATCATTGATCAGCATGAGACAACAAGTCATATAATTTACAATTTCAGGGGAAAAAAATTCCTGATATCACCAGGTCAGTACTCATTTTTAAAGTACAGATATAAACATTTCAAATGCTTAATTTAGACGAATATAATCTTACTTGCCTTTGAGCTCTAAATTCTTTCTTTATGCACTCCTCGTAGAATATTTGTTAGGTTATTTATCTGTTTATTTTAACAGTTCAGCAGAAAGATAGTAAAATGTTATCTGTAATAGCTTAACCTCTGGAAGAATACTTACCACCTTTGACAGTTTACAAATGTTTCTAAAAATTTGAAAATTACTTGCAAGCCGCTTGTGATCTCTCATTGGTCAGCTTAAGTTATTATCACAATAACAGCCACAAAATAATTATAGCAGCTAATACTCCTACATAATTTGCTATGTGGCAGGTATCAGTCTAAGTGCTTTGCATATTTGAGCTCATTCAACACATGTTATATCTTCATTAAATACATACTGTTAATATCATCAGCACCATTTTAAGGGTATGAAAGCCAAGGCACAAAGAGTCACAGAGCTCTTAAGTGGCAGAGGTGGGATTCAAACTCCAGTAACCTACCCTGCAGACTTTGACCAACCAATCCACCGCACTGCCTCTCTATCAAACAAGAGAACTCCATGCCGGACAGAAAACTCATACTTCTGTTAGTACCATCACTGATGTTCCTGCCAACTTAGCAACTGATTGGTTGTTTTCAGTTGGGAAATTGAACCAGTGCTGGATTTCAATGCATCTTTTATGAAATCAATAAATGAAATAAATATTATAACCAAAATGGGCCTTGTACATGCTTCCGAGTAAAAAAATGCAAGTACAAGGCACACTTTGGTTATAATATATTTGGAACAGAAAGTAAATATTTTACACTGAAAATGAAATCCATGCCTACACACCTACACACATAGCACAATATGTAAAGAACATGTGTGCTCTTGAACAAGTTAGTTAATTTCTCTGAGTTTGTGTTATCATTGACAAAATGGGGGTAATAATGTAACAGTAGGACCAACTTCACGGGATCACAGTGAGAGTTATATAGGATAATCAGAGTTCCAAAGTGCCTGTAATAATATAATAAGCACTCAATAAACACGTGTAAAACACTTAGCACAATGTGGCACACTGTAGGCACCAAAAAGTGTTGTCAATCATAATAATGATAATAATACAAGAACGACACATGTCAATAAAAATTAATATTTACTAACACCATGAGGGGAGCCATAATTTTGCTTTAATGTTGCCAAAAGAATAATTTTAATCTTGACCAAACACAGCCTTCCAGGAGATGGCATCTTAAAGGATATATCTGATTAATTCAAGATGACTAAATAGTACTATAGCAGACTTAGCAGAACTGTTTAACTTATCAACAAATCAAATTGGTATCAGCACAAGGTCCCTGCTGGCTATCGTATGTCAATCCAATAGTGTGAGCAAACATTTTAAAAGTACTCTAAATATTTCAGCTATGGAAAGTCAAACCAAGAGGGGGAAAACTCTCCTCTTCCACTGAATGACACAAGAAGAAATTACGGTCTCTATTTTAATAGTTTAAATTATAAGCTGCCACTGAGGAAAATAACTGTAAAAACTGACTGACTCTATGGCTCTCAGTTTTGAAAGGTGATGAAACGTGAAATGTTCCTGGTTATTAAACTCCACGACCTACAGATAACTTACAAATCTGTTACCTCTAACCCTAACATTATCAGGCAAAACCAGGATGCCAAGAATCAAGAAAAGATTCATTCCCGTTTGTACTTCCAATTTATATAAATAAACTCAGAGGAGTCAACCACTACAGCATTAAAAATCCAGGACCCCTGGGGCCAGATTGGGTTTCTAAGAACACCGATAGGGTCGCTGGACCCACACGTGGCTTTAAGTGAAAAGTCACGCAAAGGTCCAGGGGCTTTCCTTGGCCAGCTCATCAGTTCAATCAGGTGTTACTAAAATCCCAACCATCCATCTGACCGGACCATTTAGTTTTTGCAGGTCCAATGGCAATTTGCTGTACATTTTCGATTACACGTATATTTTCTCCACCATGCCTAACAGCATGTAAAACAAAAACGTGCCATTTTGTATACACAAAGGCACTTATCAGGGCTCAGTGGCTCTCAGCACCATGCACTTTGAAAGGATTGATGATGGTGTGGTGGGAATGGGACAGGAAATGGACATCTGCGTTTTCCCCTGTTAATAGCATAATGCAACCATATTGCTAGAAAGAAAGAAAGAAAGAAAGAGAAAAAGCGGATGTTTTCAACCACCTTGTGCCGCTGAAAAAAACACTGGCTGCTGAAGTGAAAGACCGGCGTCCTAGCCTGAGTACCTGAAGGTATTTCTCCTCCTTAGGCCATACTGTTCCCTTCATTTCCATTATTTTACTGCCCTCAAATTACATGAATCTGCATGGCTTCCTCAGATACAAAACTCCAGTACTCTGAAGTGATGCGTTTTTGGCTGCAAGTGGGCAACCCAGCCCTTAAACAGATGCTCAACAAGACCATATCTGGCTTCCTAAAATTTCAGTAGAACATATCTAACAATAATTAGCAAAGGCTATATGGTGCATAGGGTATATACCATGAAATATGGAGCCGTAAGTCCCCGGAGATGAAAATATGAACTTGACACCCACAGCAGGTATAGTCAATTCTATTGCCGCTGGAGGGTCAGGAACTTTGAAAAGTCTCTGCTTTAACCCAAATCTCAGCAAATACATAGGCATGGAGGTATGTATATTTTGAGGGGCACTCATTTCTACAATAACAAAAGAAGAGTGGGGTAAAAGGCAAACTGTCCTTGTATAATATTTGTTGAAGAATGATCCCTGAGCAAAACGACTCATAAGACAACCAGACACGATGTCACTGGTTTTCAGTTTCTGAGCTCTCGTCTTCTAGCACAACCCCACCCTAAAGCTTACTTCTGACCCACCCAGACAAACTACAATGTAGGCTCCTCCTCTGCATACAGTGGGTGCTGCACACAGGGACTGATAAAGAGATAAAGACAGAGTGAGAAATATACCTGCAACTCCACATCCCTTCTGACAATTCTTTTATTCCTCCGGCTCTCCTGGGAGAAAGGGGCTGTAATGAACTTACTCGACACCACGCCTTCTTTTGCCTCACAAGTACCCTTTGCACCCAGGCACCTCCTCCTAACTCCTATCTCCTGCTCTTGTTAAATTTTGAACAGTATATGCCATTTTACACCTCAGAGCTCAGGAAAGGCAGCACAGTAGCTGGGGTATCGATGTGACAGAATGTTTTTATTCCACCCCTGAAAAAAAGCTCCCTGTTTTTGACACACTGGAAAATGTACAGCTAGAAAGTGCTGGAGGCGAAGATGCCACCCCAGCCTTACATCTGTCTGCTTTCATTTGTCTACAACTGTGCTTATAGATAAAACAAGCTCTCCAGATGTCATCACAAGCAGGACTCATATGCTGACTTCTCTGAGACACCATTGTTGGCTGCCAGCATAACAGAGCTGTAAAACTAAAATATTTAAACTCTGAGCCACTCAACACAACTTTGAATGTCACACAGGATCATATTTCAGGATTAATTAATGTACACCCCAATAAAATAATCATGTGTTTAAAAACAGAGCTGGCTGGCGTGCAAGTGGATCTAATTTTCTTCTTTCCCACTGTGCTAATGGCATACAACTGCACCATGAAGAAATTCCTGAAAGTGAGCACTTCTTTCTACATGTTCACACCCTATCAAGCCCTTGAGTTCCAGGTGCTGTATCTCGAGGACCGATACGTTCTCATTGTTTAAAACAGACACGATGAACCTAAGATGAACAAAAGCGATATGCCAGGCACAGACTAAAAAGACATTTCCACTGTGAGAGGGGAAGGCCAATGACAAGTGATGGGGATATTACTAAGAGGCATTGTTACATGCATCCACATGTGAAGCTTGGCTCCAGGCAACCTGGTATCACGGTGCTTGACTGTTTGTTTGAGAACACAATATCCCTGTGGTTATAATTACAACCACTGTACCAAAGAGGACTGAGGTGGTTTCATAACGTCCCTTAACAAAGAAGAACTCATTGCTCCTGAGTCTCCTGAAAAATTCCTCAAACGCACACATGCGGTATTTCTGATTTCCTTTTTTTTCTGAAACTATATAATAATTTTGTTTTCATTGAGAAGAGTTCCAGGGAGCTCAGACTTGGTCTGAATGACTATTCCTAGTAACACCTAATATAGGTGTTCTGAGCTGGAAAAAGCAGCCGATTCACGGTTGGGTATGTGAAACCTCTACGCACCTCCCTCTAACTGGGCGTTCCTCCTGCTCTGGTTCATCTTTTCTAGCCAAGTTTGTGTGTGTGTCAGCTTGGGTCAGGAATGCTCATTAAGCATCTGTTACTCAAAAACCCGTTTGTAGGTCATTCTGGATGCAGAGGCCAAATCCATCTCAAAGGCACAAGCCTTCTGCAGTTTCTGCATAATTTGACAAGAGACCAACTTTGCATTAACCCAGTCAAGGCATCATATAGGGTGTGTCAGGGCCAGTCCTACACCCCAATGGGCTCATTCCATGTAGTTGGAGCTTACAAAAAAAAAAAAAAAAAAAGCATGTTCCATGAAATCCCTAACTTACCCCATCCCCTACTCGCACATAGCAGCAGAACAAAACATTTACTTGTGATGGCTTTCCAGGGAGACCACTGATTGAGAGGGAAAAGGAGAGAGTTATTTTGCTTTTCCACCATCTTGAATGTTCCCATCTTCTCTTGAGCTGATCTAGTTTAAACCCTCTGAAAATATATCAGCCCAAAGCACTCAAGATTTCCCTAAAGGCCCCAGCAGGCTTCCTGCTTTGTGTGTTCCCACTCCTGTGCTGGAGGCTAATGTGTTTTATGGATGTTTGTTTTAATGCAAAGAACTTCCCTAAGTCAGAGCAACCTGCCCTAGTGAGCCATCTACTTCGGATGATCCTGGCCTCTTCTGCTGCTCCTATTTCAGCCTGGGAGGAAGAGACGAGGGCAAAAATAAAGCCCTGAGTGTTGGATTTCAGTCCCTCCTAAGTGTTAGGACAGCAGCGATACTTCTGTCCTCACACTTAGAAGGTAACAATAATAACATCATTCCTGGCTTTGTAGTTCCTCCTTCATTTGAGGTTGGGGTACCTTTCTAGCTTGGGGCAGGAAGAATCACTGCTGAAGCCCATCCTGCACTTGATCTTAATTCCCCCACACCCAGATCAATATATACCCATTCTACTGCCCTTCCAGGACTAAAGTTGGACAGTGTTACGTGAAGGAGTCTCTTCATAAAGTTAATTTGAGTGATGCTTCCCTAATCGAACCCTAATTATCAGCTCTTTGGCAAAAGTATATTCCCACAAACATTTAATGATACATCAGGGTCTGGAATACTTGACCTGAAATTTACTTCCTGCTCCTTAAACCTCTCCTGGGTTTCTAGAGGAAGTACAAATATTAAACAGTAGCAATGTGAGAAGTTCACGTTCATCTTTAATCTCATCTGTGCTTTTAAAATCCACTAGGGAATCCAGAAGTGACAGCTTCCACACTCCCCTTTTACAGATGAGAAAAGAGATGGGCAACTCGGTTACCTGTTTGTCTAAGGGCAAGAAGGGGAGCCCGGGGCTGAGCTGGGGGTGCACCAGTGGACTTGGAGACCAGGTGGGTCTACTGTCCTTGCCCAGCTCCAGACCAGAGGATGTAATAACAGCAAGAAGTCTGCCAGCCAGGAGAGAGCCTGTTCTGAAGACTGAAACCTAACAGGTTACTCTCAGGTCTGTATTTGAATACAATTGCATGTAAAAATAACCCAATTTAACAATTCACAAGTTCTGATATATGTTTTATAAAAATGTGTGAGAGACCTAAAAGCCATGGAGAGCCATAACTTTGAGCTGCCTCATTTGTTTCTCTTTTATTACAGTCCTGCACGGTGGCCACAAGCCCTGCACTGAAAAGAGAACATTAAATCTTTATCCTTAACTGTTTTAGCAGAATGATATTAATAGTTGAAAATTATTTTGTCTGACTGATATCATTCAGTAAGACCAAAGAGAGCACTCAACCCCACCCTCATCCTAGGATAAAAAAGTGATGCCCTGTCTCCAGAAACAATACTTCATCACTCTTGAGACCCCAGGAACATTTCTACTGCTGTATAAGCCCCGAAGCCAAAAACCTAAGTGAAGGCGGTTATTCAGAAATAAAACATTTCTCTGGGTCTTCCTTGGTAGGGAAAGCAGCTGTGTGAAACGTTCTTGCTCCTCCTGGCATGCCTGTGTGGTCTTTCCTAATGCAGGACCAGCGTGGACACATGAGCAAACCACCAGAAAACCATTTTGTTCCACGGATGTTTTATAGCACAGGTGGAGAAACAGGACAAGACTTGAGTTTAGAAGAGAGAGTTCAATACTGGAAAGTACTCAGACATCAGTGTGATTCTATTCAGCAAAACCCAATACTACTATTTATGGCTCCATCTTTGGCTCTGTCTTTGTCCTACCAAAGCACACATCCCACATGGTACAGAAAAGCACGATTTCCCCTTTACTTATATTTCCCTGTGTGTCACTACAAACAATTTCAGTAAGGTTAGCCCCAAACCATAGCAATGGCCTTTTCTTTGAAAGCTTTCGAATTTTCTATTAAATTCACAAGGGTTGTTTCCCCCCCAAACTATACTATATTTTGATGTTCCAAATAAGATAAAAAATAAAATATTAACAACTGATAAGTTAGGAAGCCTGTTCTCCACTCGAGATATCTCTTTTTAAATAATCAAACAGGGCTTCCCTGGTGGCGCAGTGGTTGAGAATCTGCCTGCCAACGCAGGGGACACGGGTTTGAGCCCTGGCCTGGGAAGATCCCACATGCCGTGGAGCGACTAGGCCCGTGAGCCACAATTGCTGAGCCTGCGCGTCTGGAGCCTGTGCTCCGCAACAAGAGAGGCCGAGATAGTGAGAGGCCCGCGCACCGCGATGAAGAGTGGCCCCCGCTTGCCGCAACTAGAGAAAGCCCTCGCACAGAAACGAAGACCCAACACAGCCATAAATAAATAAATAAATAAATAAATAAATAAATAAATAATCAATCAAACAAATGACAACAGTACTAATAGCCAAATGGGGTTTATATAACACTAACACGCCTACACTTAAACTAACTGAAAAGTTACACTGAACCTAGTTTGAACTCACATAAATAAGCAACTTTGTGGAAATATTCAGTGTTTCTGCATGACAGCCACTGAGTTAAGTATTTTAGTGGGGAACAAAATTTTTTCTAATTGGCAAATAAATGGTTCTATCTGGAGATCTTTTCATGCACTGAAATGTGGATTCAGGGCTTAGCTTGCAAATACTTCAAATTAAGTGTGCTGCCTTACATACTGTATTGACTGTAAGTTGCCATTAAAAAAAATACTATTGTGGAAGCATTTATGAAATATTTGAATCCTAATTCCTATCATTCAGTTAGCCTTACTCATTAGCTAATCAAGGAGCAAAGGTTAAAGTCAAACTAGCTCAAAACCAAAAGCAATTTTAAAAGATAAAGTCCTGAACAGGGATACAAGCCTTCATTTTTAGCAAAACAAACAAACAAAAAACCAAAGCCAGAACTAAACTGATTGGCTTGATCTAGTCAAAATCACAAGCAAAAAATTTTAGGAATCACAAAATCATTGATACCATGTTTTAGTCATTGCTAATTACCCTCTTTCCAAAATGTTTAGTAAGCCCATTCAGTATAAACCTTCATCCTAAAACAATGGGATTAAAAACTAACATATGAATTTTCTAAGCCAATGCTGTCAAATAGAATATGTGACCCACAGATGCAATTTTAAGTTTTCAAGTGACAATAAGAAAGTAAAAGAGGTAAAATTAGCTTTAATTTTAATAACATATTTTATTTAACCCAACTGTCCACAATATTGTCAGTCCAACATATAATCAATATAAAAATTCTATTTTATAATTGGTTTTTGTACTAAATCTTGAAAATCTGGTAAGTTTTTTACTTTTACTTCACATCTCAACTTGGTATACAATACTTGAGATGTGGCTATACAACTATGAAAATCTATTTTACATTTTATTTAAGTTTAAATAGACACGTAGTTATCGGCTACAATATTAGACAGCATAGGTCTATAGTTTAATAATTCTAATTCATTTTGCATTAAAATAAAAACTTTTAACATACAGCAAAAGCCTAGGACTAGAGAAGTCTTTAAAAAGGCAAAATACAAAGCATCAATCATTGCTGGTCTGAGGGTAGGAGGGCCGGGTTGAAATGCTGTATATGCAAATATGATCCATGGTTTACATAAATGCGTTTCTGACATTTTTCACTTTCCATGCACACGTGTGGTGACGTGTGATTTAGCATCCTAAGGAGAAAAACATATCACCCATCTTCAAAGGCTCTCGGCTGATATTTTATGTTACATGCCTTTCTCCTCCCCAAAGGCTAACTCCATGGCACGTTTGAAGTACTTTAAAAAGGAAACTTCATGAGTGATTTGAGTGTTACATAAGCGAGGGGGGGGGGGCTGAAAAGTTTCCTTCCCTCTAAAAACTCAGATCCCTCCATATGTTCAGGTGACTCCAAAGAATGTTATTTAACAGAACTTGAGAAGACAGCAGTACTTACTGCTCAGAAAGCCTGGTAGTGGAATCAGAGCCCTTGAGTGTCTGCCACTGATGATTTATGTGAACTGGATTGAGTAATTAAGCTTCCTAATGCCTGCTTCATTAACTATACTATTTATCCCTCTCTTGAAAAAGTTATTTTATAAGAAAATAAAGAGGCAAATCTTTCTATTCTTCCAATGACACCCAGATTCAAATGTTTAATATCTAATTCAAATATTATCCCTCCAAGTCAGAGGCTCTTTGCCCCATTATCAGAATGAAATCTCACCTTCCCCTAAACTCTCATCTAAGCATAATACACATCTTCTTTAGAACAAATTTTAGCAACTATTTAATGTTAGGTGTATGAGTGTGTGTATTGAAGAACATATCTCTTTTCTGTTACACTGGGAGCACCTAGAGGGCAGGGACCAGGGCGTAGTCATTCTTATGCCTCCCAACTCAGGTGCTCAGTGCAGAAGCTAGACTGAAAGAGCTCTGGGCTCGCTGAAGAAGAGAACACACAAAGAGAGAAAAATTTAAGAGCAGGTCCCAACTCTCATGGGGCTTGTTCTCAAACTGGAGATAAATACAAGGAGATAACACAAGATGCAACACACCTGGTTCAGTGTCAGAACCAGTGGTCTCTAACCCCCAGGAGCTCACCGTCTAGTGGAGGACTCCTTGGAAGAAAAAGTCAAGAGAGATCTTTTAAGACTTGAATAAGCAGAATATAAGAGCTAAGATCCTACAGGCCAGACAGCTCCATATGAGCAGAGGCACGGAATTGAAGTACACGTTTGGATGACCAAGAGAAATGGGCAGTCACATGGCTGCAGCAGGTTCCCACAGGGTATAAAAGAGGAGAAACCTGACATACGAAATGAGAATGGGGCCATGTTATGAATGGCACAGAGAGCTGAGACACATATTCTTTATTTTATGTTGCAGTTAGTGAAAAGCCACTGAGAATTCTGAGTAGCAAGTGAAATGATGAAAGTGGGATTTATGGAAGAAGGATCTGGCCACAGCTTCCAGGATGCACAGGGCTGGAGGCAAAGGGGAAAATCAAAACCATTTCAGTAATAAACTCAGCAGGTGGTAAGGGTCTCATCAAGGGGGGTGGCCATTCAAATAGAGAGGAAGATGCATTTCCCAGAAATGGACATAAGAGGAACAAAGGTAAGAATCAAACATTTTTCTCTGATTATACTGAATACCTTGCAAGTTCGGGAAACGACAGTGATTCTAAGAGAGACTGGGAAATTGGAATAAGGCTTAAGAAAGAAGACAATGAACTTCACTTGGGCCATATGAAAATGAAAGAGATGGTAGTCAAGGTAGCAGCTAAAGATATACATTTTAACTTTTCACTTGCTACACATCCATGTGTGTATGCATGCATGTACACACACACGCACGCAAGTATAAAGGGTGTATTAGAAGTCTCTTAGAGATATTTTCACTGCAGTTGAAGTCTCCTATCTTTTCAGTTACGCAGAAACAGGAACAAAGAAAATCTTATGACTACATGTGTGCTTATGCTACCAGATTCATCAATATCACTATTACTTCTATAAAATATATCGATAGGCACAGCACGCTAAATGAACAAAACTCATAAACTACACTCTAGTGTGCCCATGCATTTGTTTTTACTGACTTGTTTACTACAGAGTCAGTTAGTTGTTTGTTTCAGATCTGACTGTAAGTTTCATCTATAAGTACAGCTTTATAATTTAATGAAATACTACAAAAATCAATGAAATGTGACTGTAAAAGAAAAAGTTCATTCTACAGAAACTAAGTTGAATGTTTTGGACAGTCTTGACAAGGACGGGCCACTATAAAAAAAAAAAACAAAACCTGGCTCTCAGATTGGTGGGGGCAAGGCACCGGCAAATGACTGAAGGATTCTGCACTCAGGACCACTTATTCCTGTCTAAGTTCTAGGTTTGCTTTAAGGCAATCAAAGGTGAAAATCTTGGTGATACATGACAGATGTCATTTATTTAAGAATTCAATTTAGAACTCCAATGAATACAACCATCCATACCTCAAAAGTTTGGAAAATGAATTCATTTATGTATTTTACATTGAAAAGGCTTAAAACTTGTGGTTTGTTTTGGTAAAGTTTCACGACTTTGATTAACTAGCTAACTATCGGTGCTGGTTGCAAAAGATAAGAGGGATTCGCTACTCATACAGTTTCCTTAAAGCAACAAAAGCACACGCTGAGAATTACTTTAATATGTATTTACCTGGCAGGTTGTAAAGATGTTCCTGCTGCGAAGTTATGGTCCGCTGAGAAATCACATGTTGTACCTCTGACCTTTTAGGAATACATGTCGTGCATCCAAAAACTAGCAAAAGCTCCACACTTTGAAGATGGCAAAGTCCTGCCCAACCTTTTCCCCCTGTAGCTATCCGTAAAGTTGCCTCAATTAACGGTGAATAGTAGGCATCATTACAAATCAGTCCCAGCAAACAGCTGCTAAAATCTTTACGGGCTATCTGAAATGTTGAGTCTCAATTCAACTTAACATGCAGGTAAGTTTCTTACAGGCATTACTCAGATGATATTCTTTATTATCAGTACAAATAACATTCACAATATTAATGCTTTTATGACAAATTTCCTGTTGATCACCTACACTAGAGAGCATTAAACAGATTGAAAACTCTGCAGCTCTTATTTTCATTTTTATTCAAAAGTTTCATAGAGGAAATTGTAATTGAGTGATTAAGTCACTCTGTTTTCACATAAGTCCTGTTTTGAAGAAACAAAGAATGCTCGCGGAGAAAGCACTCATTACCAATAACACTGACACGGGTCAGCAAAGCCACTGTTTCTCAGAAAAGACAAACTGAGGTCCTTGAGATAGCCATTTCCCAGCCAGTGCATCTTGACAGATTTTAGAGTCAGAAAGAGGCTCTGCCTGCCCTGTCTGACCACATCCAGATTTGGTCAACACCCTGAGGTTAAAGTCTATAAATTCAGAAGACCTCTTCAAAGTTCAATGTTAAAACAAATATTTTTTATTGCTAATTAGGAGTGGGGTGTATAAGAAGGAGCAAATGACTGGTTCATTCAGAGTGTTTCTGTGCACCTATGAGACGGCAGCATTCTAGGTAGACAATAAGGATGAATGAAATGCTGCGGTAACTCTCCTGCTCCCCTCCTTTCTTCAGTTAATGAAAATTTAAGACATACCTACCCTGGGCTAGGGACTGAGAACACAGAACCAAATAAGACCCTCAAAAAGCTTATCTGGTTTTTAATGGAAAAGCCAGGCAGAAGGCAATGTAGTTAGTACCGTGCTGAGAGGAGGGCCCAGGAGAGCCAGTGAGGATGAGACCCCCGAAGCAGAGAAGCAGCAAGGAAAAAGGCACTGGGGATGCGGGAGAGTGTGGAGTGAGGAGAGAGGGAGCAGGAAGACTGAAAAGATGAGAGCCAGCAGGAGAGGAAGAAGACTGATGAGACGTGGGGCTGGAGAGGCAGGCAGGGGCCACATTGACTCAGTCCTCCACTCAGCTCATCTTTACTGCCTGCCTGCTGCGGGCTTGGTTCCGTTCCAGGCACTGGGGATCTGATAGTGGACAAGACACACCCATCCCTACCGTCATGAAGCTTAAATCCTGATGGAAGAGAAATATTATAAGCCAGCTAAATAAAATATGGACTGTGTCAGATATTAACTTTTCAGGAGGAAAAAACAAGGTATAGAAGGAGGATCTGAAATGTCTGGGGTGGGGCAGAGCTGAAATTTCAGTTACTGTAGCCAAGGAAAGACTTGCTGAGGAGACTGCAGAGTCAAGATCTGATATCTGGGGGGAGAGCATTTCAGGAAGAGGGAACAGCAAGAAGCCAGTGTGGCTAAAGTCGAGCGACCGTAAGTCCTGTAGGGCTTGGGCTTTTTACGTGGAGGGACCTCTCTGAATTTTGAGCAAGATTTGGCACGCCATATTGAGGAGCTTGGATTTTTCCTCAACCCAAAAGAAAGTCATTGACTTTCAATGACTACTTAGCAAGTATGACCTTTCCTGAATTGGAGGAGAGAACAGATTAGAGGCTAGAAGACCAGTTAAGAGGCTGGTGCAGAGACCTCAAGGGGGACAAAATGATTAGGGCCTGAATAAGGTGGTCACGGAACATCAACTCTTCTCTAAACCATTAACAGATACTAAGAAAGGATGATTGTAGCTTAACCTACTTGGCTTTCCTGGTCTAACATGATAGTGAGCAGCAAAAGGAAAAAAAATATCAGCAGCAAACATTCCTGAATATTGTTTAGATTCAAGATGAAATGAAATGGCTTTTCTGTTCTCTACATTGGGTCCATCCCTATCCTAGAAGTCATGTCATCAGCTCTGAGGATTTGGGGCTCGAAGGCCAAGAGACCGTTGTGGACCTAATCAGACCACATACTCAGAGCACCAACAGTGACATAGTGTGGTTTCCAGGGCACCTGCTTAATGCTGGACGTGTCCTGCCTAGAAATCCAGATCTAGAAAACCTGGTGGTCAGGGGGCTCAATGGGTGCAGTGCACAAACGTGCCCGGACAGAGTGGCAGGTGGGGCTGAATTTAGCTGAGGCCGGGCTCAGTCTGGGACCAAGCCACAGACACTGGTTTTGGACGCATCTGTCCAAGAAGGACAATTTTTCTAATTTCCATGAAGACTCATCACAGGCTAGGAAATCTGCTTTTTAATCACAGGTCCCAGAAGACTGAGTCGGACACGCCATGGCAGGAAGCTTCTACATTACTATGTTCTACGTTACTTTTACATTACTCTGGGCTAGCCAAGCTCCTACTACAGAAGATTCCATTTCTTCTCTTTCTTTTTAAACATAATGGTGCCACAACACATAATTTGTCCTGTTTTGTTAAGATAAAGTATTCAGAGACTATATCCTCCCCGCCGACACCTTCCCCCCCCAAATGATTCTGTTTAGGACACAGGCACAAAGAATATAGGTTTATTTCTTTAGAACTAGCATTGGACTATTAAAAATAGCATCATTATTGCATCTAGAACAAACAGTCAAAAGGGCCCTAAATTATACTTAAGCACAATTACCTTAATGTCAGTTGAGATTTTACGATACAACTGTGAGGCACTTTATTTTTAAGGCAGTTTAACCTGCTTCATTCCTAAGAACAGACATCTAAGTTTTAAATCTAGGGTTCTCAATAAGATGATTAAGCTATGCTCAGCAGTTTCTTTAAATATTTAAGAGAATTTTCATCATCTAAATGTTTATGGCAACAACAGAGCCAGGTGCATTTTTTCCTCGTTTGTCAGGAATGGGAGGTCCATATCCTTTCCAAAGGTGTGTGTGTGTGTGTGTGTGTGGAGGTTGCCTCAGTAACCAAAAAATCCTACCAAGCTCTTCAGAATCCTAGAAACTGAGGAGAAAACCTTATTTAAACATGCCTGTTCAAGTCAGTGTTGTAGTTCCCAGACACCTAGCAAAGTTGCTGCCCTGAATGGTAGTTTGCAGGGCTAATCCCTAGAGAGTGTTTTCTTTTGAAATATCTTCTACCTCATGGACTTTATTTCCATCATCACATCCGCAGCCTTCTAGCAGTGCTACCACCATCATGCGGCTGTGCATGATGCTCTTTTTCTGAAGAGGGTAGAGTATTTCCACAGATCAGGTATGACCCAGATGCTTGCCATGCCTGGCGTTGCCTGGCAGGGAGGTACGGGGCTCAGGGAGTCTGTTCAGCCTTGCTGGTTAGTAACCGCCCATTTTATGCATGGCCACCCCAGGGCCCCTGCCCCAGTGCAGGCTCTGAGCACCTACTTTTTGGAACTGCAATGTCTGAAAGGGTTTCCTAGTCATCTTGAAGAGTGAGGGAGGGAGGGAGGGGGGCTCCCTAAAAAGACCTATCTTATGACCTAGGCCTAATTTTTAGATATCGGAGAGAACAGTATTCAATATCTCATTTATTCTAAAATCATGTCCATGAAGTAGATGCAGGCAGTTATTATGCTGTCCGTTTTAGATGATGAAAGTACAGAAATGAGAATTTTAATGATGTTAAAGTCAGCTTTCTTGGCAAACGCAGTGACCCATACCCCTTGACATGTATCTGAGTATTACTTATTCTCGAATTCATCCATTCATCTTCAAATTCATATTTATTGATGGCTTATTATATGCCACCCAGTTGTACTGGAAGCCAAACACACCAAATGAGAAATCAGAAATGGTCTCTGCTCTCAAAGAACTTACAATCTGGCAGAGGAGATGGATATTAAATCAACCAACAGGTCAACAAACACAGGAATACAAAGTGTAAAAAGTGCCATGAAAGAAATGCATAGGAGCCATGAGAGGAGAAAAAAAGGGAAAAAGTCATTTAGATTGGGTGACATTTAACCTGAGAAATGAGCGAGAATTAGCCAGGGGAAGAGTCTGGGCTACAAACACCCACCACAATCCATGGCATAGTGTGTATCCTTGAAAGAAAGAGCAGAGAGTTTGGACAGTCATGCCTATGAACAAGTAAAGAGGTTTTCAAGAATTTTCTCCCTGTTTTCTCCTGTCTCCTATCTTGAACTATGATGGCTGGTATTGGAAAGAGCACCTTACTGAGTGAAGAAACCGGAGTAACAGTTCCAGTCCTATCAATTCTGTCAATTCTGTTGCCTGGTCCCCATTACTCCTCAGAGGAAGTGAGCTGATCTGTCTGAGGTGGGGGACAAGACATCCACCCTGGGCTGCTGGATATCAAACAGGAAAGTAATGTGAATATAACACAGAACCGGCAAATGCTAGACACATTTAAGACATTTTTAGTTAATAACAGTCTTATTAGTTAATAAAATCACGTGCCATAAGAGGAAAACAGGTATGTTTAGCTCTTTGAAAAAATGATATAAACAAATTCAAATTTTAAAATACGTATATTAATAATTATAGTTAAAATTTACTGCACTCTTACCATTTTGGGGGCAGTAGATGTCAAGGCCTTAACATGCCATCTCATTTAATTTTTATGTAATTCTTCCAAGGTGAGTAGTATTATTCTCATTTTACAAATGAGAAAATTGAGGCTCAGATGGGTTAAATAACTTTATCTGGTCATATGGCTGTCAGTGCTCAATTCTGGTAGTCTGATTCCAGAGTCTATGTTTAGGGATTACTGTTTTTACTAATTTATTGTTAATTCATCAATTATTAATTATATGACTATAACACGACCCAGCATTTTAACTGTAGCACACTAAATCCAACTGGTTGTTCTCTGACATATAGAAAACCCACCCCTTTTCCTCCCACTTGCACTGCCATCATATACAGTTCCTTCCTGAATATCTTAGTCTAAGCGGTCATTCTGCCTACAGTAGCTTCAAACTCCAGTCCATCTGCCCAATTAACTGCTGTCGGACCAAGGTTCTCAGAACTCGGCTCTCTGGATGTCATTCTTCTGAACCTGCATTATGACCAGACTACCTACAACAGGAGGAGCGCATTTCTTGCCTGGGGATTCACAAACTCACAGAGCCTGGACCCTGCGGCTGGCTGCTCCCACCCCCGCGTTCCTCCTCTCCACAAGCCCTCCGGACCAGCCCCCTGGTTGAAGCGCGTCTCCAGCTACATTCATGCTGACTCTGTACCTGCGTTTTCACTACATTCCTCCCCGCCTTCCCTGCCTTCCAAGAAGACTCTCCTCACCATTTAGAATCTCATTCATCCACCAAAACTCAACTCAACTCTGATGTGCTCCATTAAGCTTCTTCCAGCCCTCAGTGACCTTGTTTGTCCCCAAATCCCGGGTGTTTAATGAGCATCCAGTGTACTTGACTTTTTGCCACCTCTTGCATTCTTATTTAACAGTTACACTTCTAACTTTCTACATGCATATAACTTGTCTCTGTGACCATATGAAAGCTTGCAGACGGCAAGAACAGCATTACTTTTCTGTGATTTTCCAGGGGTCAAAGCCAAAGCAGATAATTCCAAAAAATATCTAGAATTTTAAAATCTTACACTCAAAATGGGTAGTTCATGTGTGACGGAACCATGAATGAGTCTGTTTTGTCCTTGGTCACAAATGCAGGTCTGTGTTATGCCAGCCCAGCTTTTACATATGCTTGTAAATTGTGGTCAAAGGATTTAGAGTTGTGGGGTGGATGGGGCAGGGGCACAGGGGAGAGAAAAATAATTATCTTCACTTAATCATTAAATACAGTATTCAAAAGAGCATACCTAGAGGCAAAACAGGACACACCTATCACTTCTGTTGTAAGATCACACTATTACTTAACATCTCTTTGGTGCTTCATACCTAATCAAATGCTTTCAGAGGAATGAGATAGGCAGTTAATGGGTTTCCCAGGGTCCTACACATCAATAACTGACCATCAATCAGTATTTGAATCCATATCTACAAGGTAGTATCTCTTCCAGCAACCCAGTATAAATCACTGAGGCAACAGAAGATCATGGTTAACAGCATGGACTCCAGAGCCAGACCATCTGAGTTCAAATCACAGCTCTGCCACTTACCAGCTGTGTGACCTTGGGCAAGTTACTGAAGTGATCTGTGTCTCAGTATTCTCATCCGTGGAATAAAGTTAGTAATGACACTACACAGAGTTGCTGGGGGGGGATAAAATGAGCAAATATACACTTAGAACGGTGGAAGTACTCTTTAATGTCTGCTTTATCATTTTACAATATGCTCTTTACTCTGTGTGGGTGTGTATGTGTGAAATCTAATCAGCTTTCCAAACATTCAGCTAAAGGGAGTCTTTATTATTCATATGAATGTGTAAGGCTTATTCTTTTCCCCAAAAATCCTGTGGAACAAGGGAAATAATTTACCTTATGAGGCAGTGATGAAAACCATTCCTCAACATGTCTCTTGACCGATGATAATGATATCACGCTTTTTTTTTTTTTTTTGTAATGGTCTTTAAGTTTCCAGCTGTCAACACTTCTCACACATTTTACCCTCACAACCACTCAGTGAGATGGACGGATAGATGGCTGGGTGTACAGATGGTGGATGAAAGGTGAATAAACCCTTAGATTCAGAGAAGTTAAATGGCTTGATTAGGGGCAAGTAGAAATTGGCTATCACTGTGCCCAGTACCTGCTTTAAATCTATATCCCAATGTCTACACAAGCCGGCAGTTTTTCTCTTGTCCTAGGGTGCACACAAATCTGAGAAGTGTGAATAGAGCCCTCTTCAACTGATTCGATCCCATCCATTAGGGGCAGGGTGAGGGCTAAGTAGGTGTATTACCCTTCCTCTGTGCTGAATGTAACCCACACTCAAAGGAAGGTCAGGAAACGCAGGTTTGTGTTGCCCTGAACTCTGGTGGAGTGGCCAGAACTCTTGTAGAATGTGGCAACCACAGAAAACTATACCCACAGATACCCACAGAAAACTATGGGTTCTCTGGGCATATAATCGGAAAAGACGAAAACTCTAATTCAAAAAGATTCATGCACTACAATGTTGATAGCAGCACTACTTAGAATAGCCAAGACATGGAAGCAACCTAAATGCCCATGGACAGATGAATGGATAAAGAAGATGTGGTATATATATGCAATGGAATATTACTAAGCCATAAAAAAGAATGAAATAATGCCATTTGCAGCAACATGGATGGATCAAGTTAGAGAAAGACAAATATCATATGATATCACTTATATGTGGAATCTAAAATAATGATACAAATGAACTTATTTACAAAACAGAAATAGACTCAGACATAGAAGCAAACTTATGGTTACCAAAGTGGAAGGGGGGGAGGGATAAATTAGGAGTATGGGATTAGCAGATACACACTACTATATATAAAATAAACAAAAAGGACCTACTGTATAGCACAGGGAACTACATTCAATATCTTGTAAAAACCTATAAAGGAAAAGAATCTGAAAAAGAATACACACACACACACACACACACACACACAAACTGAAAGATTTTGCTGTACATCCGAAATTAACACAACATTGTAAATCAACTATACTTCAATTTTTTTTGAAAAAAGCATTTAAATCAATCAAACACAAATGAGGGAAAATTTTTAAAAAATTCCTACAGGCTTTGGTTCATTAGCTGAATTGCTAAAGAACAAAGAAAAAGTGAGTCAACTGGAAGAATATCAAGACATTTTGCCACTTTCTTGCATATTTAAGATGCATTTATTGTTTGCAAGGGCACTGTTTGACTCTACATTTCCTAATGTGTACTTTAAAAATTGCTAGTTCCAGGAAAAAGGTCTCCCTGGATAAATGGGTTTGGCAAATGTAACATATCCTATGGGGTTTTTTTGAGGAGAGGGAGGAAAGAGGGGAGCATGCACAATGCTTAATCTTATTAAAGATTCTGAGAAGTTTTTAATAAAAAGTTGGGTTAACACTTTCTAACCCAGGCTTTCTCAAACTCCCCTGACCTTTGCCCATTTTACAGTGTAACACTCACATCCCACAGCATGCATGCTTTGTGGGGCACCCTTGGGAATATTGGTTTGGACACAAGTGTCCACTCTGTTTTGTTTTTCATCTTTTTCTCCCTTTTATTCCTCACTGGACTGAAGAGTTCACCTGAAGAATATCATTCTGGCACTTCACTGTCTGTCTGCTAAGATTTAGAATCGAGGCCCTCCACAGGGCTGAAGATGCCGAAGAAGGAAGTAGGAAAATGGGACTAAAACCTTAGTCAAAATTGCAGAAAACCCATACTTTACATAAAAACGCAATGCTGCTCTATTTCATAAGAATTCTATCAAGCACTAAGATTCATTCTGCTGAAAGCAAAGACTGTAAATTGGTATCCAGCTCTCAGTTGAGGATGAGGTGGGGTTAACCCCACAGAGGGCAAAACAGACACACAAATATCAGAACATGGTTTCATGTGTCCTCAAGAACCCAAAGAAGGAGTTAGAACAGGCATATTCTAATTCACCCCAGATTATGGGATCAGTGAAACCTTACTAGTAAGACTTTCCAAAAGCACAGGTGAGAACTGCCACGACAGTTACATGAATTATTTCTTGCCCCAAGATAATTTTTGTATGAAGAAGTGGAATTGTGCAGCTTCCTATAGAGAGTATATGAGAGAAAAGTAGAAAAGAAGGCAAGAAATACCCCCACAAAATCTTAAAATATACTATATATGGTTTATCTCTTACATTTTTGTCCCAAGACATTACAACAAACACCATTTCTAAGAAGAACTGGTATGATTAGAAATGAAGACATTCTGAGGGTCAAAAAAGGAAGCAAAATATCCCTCTCCCAGGACCCAGCTCCAAATACTATACCATGAATGTGCTCATGGGGAGGAATAAATGGCTGTGTGCCTATTCTAACTGATCCATCTAAGCACTTTTTGCTTTTTCTTTTCTTTTTTTAAAGGGACCTGTTTTTTAAATCAGAAACACAAAATATATGGCACAAAGGCACTGAGGAAGAAGGAAAGGACAGTCATGTGTCCATTAGCATCACACAGTACGGCTCTCTGGGAACCAGGTCTCAGTCAGATGGTGACATGACAAATTCAAGACATAGAAAAGGGGGGTCAAGCACTGCAACTTTTTACTACCGTTGATATCTGTATACATAACATTATTTATTCAAGTTTTTATTTGTCACTAGAATGTTATAAATATATATGGATATACAAACTACAAATCAATAGCACCTTTATAATTTTTTTAAGTACCATTTTCTAGCAATTATGTGGGCCTCTTCATGTGCCAACACTATACAATTTTTAACATGCCAATAAACCCACTAAACATATTTATGTTGATAGTTATAAAGTTCAAGGGGTTTCATCCAGGAAATATAGTTCAATAAGAAAAACAACCTTGTAGTGAATCAGAAAACAAATTAACTGCAGTCAAAAAATGAAGATACGCTGACTTTATAAACATACTCAGCACCGGCGAGCAAGTCAGAATCCATGAGGAAAATTTGCAAGTAATAACACATCACCTGTATCTATCGGCTGTTATCTTGGCAACATCACTCATTTCTCTAAGTCATAGTTTCCTCACCTGCAAAATGAGGATTCTTTGCCTGCTCTGTATGTGGAAAATACAAAAATAAATGGTGAGTAATCATGTCCTGCCCTCCAAAAGCAGTAATTTGTGCAATTTATGGAGAATCAAACTTCTTAGAAGTTCTGGAAATAACTGCTTTAATTCTGGATTATATTTATCAAGTCCAAATATTCTGAAAGAACTGTCTCCCTCTTTCAAATTACATCCAAACCGTTTAAGATGCTTGATGAGCTTCTGGGATATATTTATGTCCAAAATGGCTTGGTCAATGATAATTGTGCTACTTTCCTGAATTCCAATTAAAATGTAGATTCCCGGGCTTCCCTGGTAGCGCAGTGGTTGAGAATCTGCCTGCCGATGCAGGGGACACGGGTTCGAGCCCTGGTCTGGGAAGATCCCACATGCCGCGGAGCAACTGGGCCCATGAGCCACAGCTACTGAGCCTGCACGTCTGGAGCCTGTGCTCCGCAACAAGAGAGGCCGCGATAGTGAGAGGCCCGCGCACCGCGATGAAGAGTGGCCCCCCGCTGGCCGCAACTAGAGAAAGCCCTCACACAGAAACTAAGACCCAACACAGCTAAAAATAAATAAATTTATTTTTTAAAAAAAAGTAGATTCCTAAGTAAAAGAGATCCTGCAAACTGTAAAAAAAGATGCAAACCCTCAAAATACTGGAGATACATCAAAGACTTGATAAAATTCAGTGATCTCTGGATCCTTTATACAAAACTAAGAATAAAGTTTCAATCCTAAAAATATTTTCCCCTCCTGATCAAGAAACACAGGTGAAAACTGTAGAACCATCTGATGGCTATAAGCAGCTCAAATTCTAGGTAACACTATTTTTAAAAGTACAGTCTTTGGAACCTCTTTATAGCGTAGTTAGTAAAAGAAACAACACTGAAGTCAGGTGCCTGGGTTTCAAACCCAATCATCTGCTATTTGTAACAGGAGTTGGGGCAATATCCTGAGACGTTCTGACTCTTGGTTTCCTAATCTGTAAAAGGGGAACACCAGAACCTACCTTCTAGGGCTGCTGGGAAAATGGGATAAAGTGTGTAAAACTTTCAGCACAGAACTCAGATATAATTATAAATATCAAGGCAGTGCGATCCTGCCTGTGAGTAGTGAATTCTCTCTCACACCACGCTACTGCAATTTTCTAGTAACAGTCAAGCTCTGCTTGGGCCCCAGCGCTGACATATTTTACTCTAATCTTTGTTTATAGAAGGAGTAAATAATCCAAACAAAGAACATTCCAGTACGCAGTGCTGATGGTTACATGATAAGGCAGGGCCTGGCACCAACACCAGGACTGGCGATCTATTAAGGTGAAAACACATAACTTTGATAATGAAGCTGTCTCCTGATTTATAGAAGCTATGCTGTCTTAACTCCTGGGATTCAGAGCCAAACTGTGCCCGGAGGGGAGGGGAGGGGAGGTGAATGTGCCACCAGGATTTAAAGAGAGAAGATTTTAAGCTTGAAACACTAAAGCTGTTCTGAAAGAAAACAGTGTTTTAAGTTCACAGAGAAAACTTTTAAAAAGAGAATCAGAAAGGTTCTAAGTCCCATTTCAGAGACAACTATAGACAAAAAAAAAAAAAAAGACCCCAGACTTACACACTTCCCTCCCCTAAATTCACCCTCTTAATCATAGTGCCAAGAACTTCAATGAGGTAATCTGAATTTCATTTCAGCATTCATAATAGCATTAACACCCCAAGGAGAACAAACTAGTCTCTTAAGCTGTGAGGCCACGGTCTCATTTTAGCACGTTTGTAGGATGGTCACAGGTACACAAAGCCTCATTAACCACATTGACAATCTCTTGCAAAAATTCTGGAGTACTGCAACCAGAAACACCCCCCCCAAATAAACAGTATAATTGTAGCTTTCTGGTAGCTCTTTTCACTTTTAGCCCAAAGACTTAGTAAAAAGTGGACTCTGAAAAGCCAGTTGAATAAAACTGGCTAAGATACCGGTCCATGAAAGCTTTTAAAAACCGATCACAAACTTTTCCCATTAAAACTTGGATGAAAATTGCAGAAAAGTTTTTACCTTTTTAATGGTCAAGGGTAGATTAAAAAAAAATTCATACTGAATTTTGCAAACGTCTTACATGGATAACAAGTTTTTGGAAAAGTCGCAAAAATACTTACGTGAAAGTAAACAGAGGCCACCCACTAGGCCCTGGATGGCACCTCAAAAGACCTTCAGGAGGACAGTCATCATTTATCAGGGAAGGTCCTGGACAGAACTAGTTTCTTTCCTGTGAATATTCTTAATCTCACACTCAAGCCAAACCAACTACCTGCTGAAGTTTCCTATGCATATCTCATCAATTTCTGTCCCTGTGCCATCTGGCAAGCTGAAATCCTACCTATCCTTGCTGAACCAGATTTAAAAAGGTAAAATTCTCTATAAACCTCTCTCAACTTTCTGGGATAGAAAGAACCTTTCCCCTTTTAAGTACTTCCATAGCACTTTTTATCCAGACATCCCATACTGTATTAGTATTTTCCACCTAGTATTGCTGTTATTTATGGCAGTATCTCATCTCTCCTTCTAGTCTACAAGCCTCTTGAGGGTAGGGTATCTGCTTCCTTCGTGTATGCTTCCTGTTCAACAACTTGTTCATAGTAGGCCCACAATGAACATTTACTGGGTGAATAAATGGACCTTAATCTCCCATAGCGTTAGTGTAACTCCAAAGACAATTTGAGGATCATCTTCCTATTTGCTCAAAGAGGCTGAACTAATGAGAACTTTCCAAAGCAGTTACACTTATACAATAATGCATGCCAATGCTTCATTATTATAACATTTCCACTACCAATGAGAATGCAAACACTATACATTTTTCAGTCATTGAGTGTTGATCACGTATCAGGCATTTTCCTAGGCACAGAAGATATGAACATGACGAAGAAACAGTTTCTCTGCTAATGAGGAATTTAAAGTCTAGTGAAAGAGATAAAACGTAAGACAGGTAACACCAGTAAATAATGTTTAATTACTCCAACAAAAGTCTGCACTGCTTCTTTGACCACAGTTCAGCATATTCACAAATTCTTAAATTTAGCTATAAAACCTAACCTTACTTTTCTTTCTGTTCCTTACATCCCTACCATTTCTAATGAAAGACATCCTTGACTTGATCATTATGGACATTTTTCAACACATCATTCAACTCAAAAAGATTTTAATATGTGGCAGGAATCCTACATACTTGGGCAACTGTAAACAAAATCGCCAACATTTTGCAATTAATAACACAAAGCAAAAGAGAGACACAGTTCTTTTTTTAAAATTTTTTCTCTTTTTTTCTTTTTCTTTTTTTTTTTTAATCAGTCATCAATTTTATATACATCACTGTATACGTGTCAATCCCAATCGCCCAATTCAGCACACCACCATCCCCACCCCACTGCAGTTTTCCCCCCTTGGTGTCCATACGAGACACAGTTCTTATATCTCTCACCACTAACACTCAGTCCAAAACAACACAATTCTTGTAGATTCTCTCACTACAAGTCTTTCAAACCAGTATCCATTCTGTTTTATTTCTGCTATGTATGTGTTGGCCTGGATTACTGAATTCCTCCAATTTCTTCACACCTAAATTTATTGAACACATTTTTATCAGAATAATTTTCCTGCCATGAAATGTCCATCATATCATTCTACAGCTCAAAACTCTTATTGGTTCTTTGCTGCCCAGAAGCCCAAACACAAATTCTTCACACACTATACCAGTTCCCTTTCAACAAAGCCATTTCTCAACCGTCAGTTTTTCTTCCATCACTGGATGGATATTCTGCCTTCTGGCTCATGAAAGGAGTCTACTTCTTGGATCTGTATATGCTTTGCACACCTTAAATCTCACCCAGGATGCCCACTTCACCTTCACCTATCAACCCCTATTAGCATCTTTAATAATTAGGTTGAACAAGTCACACCTCATCTGGGAAGCTATCTTCCAAAGGAAGCTACCTGGCCCTGGTATCTTTTGTTATAAGTCACCTCTGCACTTAGGTCCTCAAATTCTAACATATAAACTTCTACTTATTGCTGTGTAAATTTTGGAAAATGTACTACAACCATTTCACCCAGGACTGCTGCTCTACAGACCTTGAGGACAGGAAACACATCAATGCCTCTCATCTTCAGTAGGAAGGGCCTTACACACATAGTCACTCAATGAATTCCACTAGACAACATTGGTAGGAGATATGTTTGGAATTCACACCACCTCACAAAGTTTTTTAAACTGGAACAAGAGACTCCTGTACGGATATCCACCCAAGTTACAGCAAACCAGGGTGCTACAGCAAAAGGAACAGAATTAGACCCTTAATTTAAAATGAGAATAAGTCAAAGTTACTAAGTTGGGTAAAGATGCCTTCTGTAGGCTGCTGGAGATCTTCTGGTTCCATACAAAAGGACGAGGTTCCAAAACCTATCAAATCTCTATTCAGGAAAGCAGGAAAACTGTTATCTGGCCTAAGAAAGTAGCATTACTGGTGCTTTTAAAAGAGCCTCCAGGGCTTCCCTGGTGGCGCAGTGGTTGAGAATCTGCCTGCCAGTGCAGGGGACACGGGTTCGATCCCTGGTCCGGGAGGATCCCACATGCCATGGAGCAGCTAAGCCCGTGCACCACAACTACTGAGCCTGTGCTCTAGAGCCCATGAGCCACAACTGCTGAGCCCGCGTGCCGCAGCTGCTGGGGCCCGTGCGCCTAGAGCCCGTGCTCTGCAATGAGAGGCCACCGCAATGAGAGGCCCGCGCACTGCAGCGAAGAGTGGCCCCGCTCGCCGCAACTAGAGAGGACCCGTGCGCGGCGGCGAAGACCCAACGCAGCCAAAAATAAATAAATAAAATAAATAAATTAAAAAAAAAAAAGAGCCTTCAAAGCTCACAGTTCTATTAATATCTCTTAACAACTAAAGAATATGAAGAAGTCTTTTGCACATTTCTAAGAAACAAAGGTAAAGTGGCTAAGTATTTAACCTGTAATGATCCACTAGCACTCTTCTTACAGTCTGGGTTTTGGGCTCTGAATTTAAGGTGAATTTCAGGGCACTATATTTTTGAATATTCAAATCTGTTGTCAGGCTTTAAGGCGGTGACACCTTTTTTTCCTCTTGTGTCTAACAAATGGCTCCAAAGACCTGTTTGTCCCTCAGATGTTAGAGGAACTGTTCAGGAACAATTCATTCCTGCAAGGCTATGAGTCACCACACACTGCCAAGGTCAGGGAGACCTCTGCTAACCAAGGCAGCACTAGCCACACACTCGGGCTGTCTTAGAGAAGCTGGTCTCGGTGCCCACTCTTTTTTTTGTTAATCCACAGGTCATCAATCATTTTTACAGAAGAGAAAACGTCCAGCTTCCTCACTGGGCGGAGATCATCCTGCTAGGCCTTCATCCCCGTTTCTTTTCTGCTGAGACGGTGATTTTCCTAGGGGTGCACAACTGCTTCTAAAAGGCAAGTCTCCTGTTTGGTTATGAAAGGAAAGCAGGGAGATCCACTTAACACCACTGTGCGATGAAATTAGGAAATAAAAAGGCAGGAAGCGTGGCAGCTATGGGATATTGAAACAGCTTTTCCCAGAGGTATCTGACCTCCTTTCACGTACTCTCTCCTTTCGCTCACTCTTAAATTACGTATATCATGCCACAACGTCAGGGAAATTCACTGCGTCCCAACAGAGCTACAGATTTTGTATATGTTTGCACCAGCTCTTCAAATACAAGGTCGAAAACTTGGTTAATTTTTCTTCCCCTTAGGTTGGAAATCAATAGGTATTTAAGTCTTCACAGATTTTTGAATCATTTCCTCCTCTTCAAACTATGGGCGGTACAGGCTGGGGAAGGCGGGGAGGAAATTCCAGGCAAATAAATTGGCCTACATATGTTATCAAGTTTTAGCAATGGGTGGTGGATGAAATCTTCAGGTGATTCATTGCCAGAGGTGGTATTTGGTGCTCAAATGACAGAACTGCAACTTTCACTGAGCTAGTCAGTTTAGCTTTGTCCTCAATTTGGGTAGTGGTTGTAGGATTTCACATGGGCAAAAAGTACATTTCCTTCCAGCTGGCCCCAAGTGTAAAGGTCTCATTAAAAGACTTTTTCAGACGTGTACCTGGGGGCTGTCAGGAAACACCCATTGGTTCCACCAAAAACAGGGAAGGAAGAGCAAAACTAGAAGCTAACAGCACCTGGGCTGTTATTTAATGTAATTGTTTTCTCAGAAATGCTAATGGGCATCACTAAATTTACTCTTAATCTAAGTCCAGCAGCAGAAAAAACCAGTCTTCTGGCTGCTTAAGAAAACAAAGGTATTTCTTCCCACATGACACAAGTAATATTCTTTCACTGAAAAAAGCACAAGGTAACCACACTCCAGCATTTGTGTACCTGTGTGTCTATGCCAGCCAAGAACCTGCTAAAACAAGCATTTAAAATTCTATTCGTAGTGCTCTCTGTAAAAATCTCTTTGTTGTGATGATACTTATGATACTAATGTAAATATTCACAACAGAATCAAAGATTAATGTGGGACCTACTTTTATTTCTGTTTAACTCAATCTGTTGATCTACTTACACATGTGCAAGTACACACAGACCTCATTTTTTGAAGAAAACTTGACAAACGTTATCCTCCTCAATACTGAGACATTTTCTCCTTCCCTGAAGTGGTGGGAAAATAAAATAGTCGAAAGTTTTCTTGTTCGTCAAATTGCTGACATAACTACATTCTCTCAAATAGAAGAACTGAGCGCTTTTAAAAACAATGCTACTTCAACATGTAAATAAAAGTCATAGCAATTTAAAAAGTTGTTGTTACTGAGGACACTAAAATATCTTGAGTAATCTCCAGCCAAAACTCACAATCAAACGAATAAGATCCTTTTTCTGCCTCCACTGCAAAACCTGTAAAATGGGATAATGCTGACACAGAGCAGTTGTGAATACTATTAAAGGTCAAGAAACAGTAAAGCAGAACCTGGGCAACGGCGTCATTAAATAAACAACTGATTAAACTAACCCTACTGCATGATGACAAAGGCACATCAAACAAAACTACTTTGTTGTTCTACTTTATACATTTACCTACAATGTTAATACATGGACAACTACGTAGTTTAAATACACTATAAAACTTTGATGTTTTAAGGGTTTCTATAAAAATCTATTAAGAATAGTTTTATAAATAAAACATAATATTTTTTAATCAAAGAAAAAAATTGTTCTACACATTAATTAGTGATTATATATCTGCCTGAGGAAGTATTAACACTGGCAGAAAGCCTAATTAACTTTCTTCCTTTAAGATAAATTTTTTTTCCAGCTTAAACTTCTATTTATTTATGTTTTTAACATCTTTATTGGAGTATAATTGCTTTACAATGGTGTGTTAGTTTCTGCTTTATAACAAAGAATCAGCTATACATATACATATATCCCCATATCCCCTCCCTCTTGCGTCTCCCTCCCACCCTCCCTATCCCACCCCTCTAGGTGGTCACAAAGCACCGAGCTGATCTCCCTGTGCTATGCGGCTGCTTCCCACTAGCTATCTATTTTACATTTGGTAGTGTATATATGTCCATGCCACTCTCTCACTTCATCCCAGCTTTACCCTCCCCCCACCTCCCACCATGTCCTCAAGTCCATTCTCTATGTCTGAATCTTTATTCCTATAAGATAAACTTTTTAAATACAAGTTGACTGAAGAAATAAGGTGTGTGTACAAATCAGTGATGTAGAATATTATTTGGTTATTATTGTGTTCCCCTTAAAATTGTAGAATCTTATTAAAGGAAATAAGTTTTATGAAGAAGGTCTAAGAAAAGGTTCCTAGCAATCAAGAGATTTCTCAAGTATGATGAAACAGAGAGAGGCGAGTAGGACCAGGAAGAAAACTAGAATCTTCTTTGAAAGATAATACTTTTACTCTGAGCTGTATGAGAGTCGGAGGTTGGAAAGGACAGTATATTGAAGACTGTGAGGCAACTTGGAAGAGAGAAGGAGAGTAAAGAATGTCAATGATTAGAGCTACAAGTAAAATACTAAGAACAAAGCCCTAAGGGTTTCCTCAGGAAAACTTCCTAAGGATGATCAAACTCAAGGGGCTCAAAAGCTAGGCTATTATCACATTTCACACTGGTACCTGTGCCATATGAGAAGACAGGTTAGCCTCTGTGAAGGTCCAAAACTAATACTCTTTGCAAGAATATTATTAGCCAGATGAGTAGGGATCACCTATACATGGGGACATCTCTTGCCACTTTCTTCTGTTAGGTGATAGTAGGACATCACAGTTTTCCAGTGGAAACCTGTACCACTGAAATCCTACCAATGTGTGAGTCCCAATTACATACTTTGGTCCAAGCCTTCATCGAAGTACCACCAGCTGACGACATGGGTCCAACCTCATCACTCTAGAGTCGTCTGGTTTTCAAGGGGTAAGTTACCACATCTATTACCCCCCAGACCACACAACCTGAGAACTACTAGGTTTCAGACTAACTTTTACATTCCTTCTGTGCAAAGAACCCATGTGTCTTCCACCGTTCAAGGAGGATAGCTGCCAAAACACCACTGGCCATGATATGAGCAGCTAAAAGTCAGTTGGGAGGATAAAAAAAGGAAGGAGGACATGGGGATGCAGAGCAGGAAGAGCCAACTCAGGAGCCAAAGCCACAATCTTACACACTTTCATCACCTGGGTTTCCCCCAGCCCTGATATCTAATTGCTTAGATGATTCCAAAAAAAAAAAAGTACTGGTAGTCAAGGAGAGGTTTTCTTTTTTTTAAATAAATTTATTTATTTTATTTATTTTTGGCTGTGTTGCTGTGCACGGGCTTTCTCTAGTTGCAGAGAGCGGGCTTCTCATTGCGGGGGCTTCTCTTGTTGCGGAGCACGGGCTCTAGAGCGCAGGCTCAGTAGCTGTGCACGGGCTTAGTTGCTCCGCGGCATGTGGGGTCTTCCCGGACCAGGGCTCAAACCTGTGTCCCCTGCATTGGCAGGCGGATTCTTAACCACTGCACCACCAGGGAAGCCCCAAGGAGAGGTTCTTTAAAGCAGCGCTGTACTAGAAATCTGTTATCTGTATGCCTCTGAAATCAAATTCATAAACTTCCTTTCCTCTTTCTCTCTCTTAGATGTCTTAACTTACGAATCTCCCTGTCCTCCCACCAATAGGCAAGCAAGGTTTGTTTGTTTTTTAATTGTTGTAACGACATTTTTTTTCTAAAGGATCTTAATTTCTACAGTCACAAGGCTCTCTTAGCAAAGGATGCATTTCCTGACGCTTCTGGAAATTAAAAATAACACTTTCACATTGAAAAAGTGAAGCAGTTGTCAATCAAACCCCTTCTTTCTTCACTGTTAATGGCCATCAATGGAATAAAACTTATCATCTTGAGATTAATAATTCCCAAATATTCAACTCCAAACTCATGGCATTGATTCTGGATTCCAGCAGCATATTCCTGGTTTTGAATCTAGCAAAACTGCCTGCCAGTTACCCTGACCCAGAAGGGAACAGGAGGCGGGAAATAAAACTCCCTCCCATGCACTGCTATCAGAACTGTTGGCTATTTGCAGAATTCTTATATCAACAGGACCAGTAAACAAGTGTTAATATTGCAAGTGCAGGCCACATCCAGAGGAAATTCAATGTAGTTAGCTGCATGGAGCAGAGCATGGAGATCCGAGAGAGAACTGTGTCAGCTCCTAGAAGCCAGTAGGTCAGGGGCTGACAGCGGTGAAATGGAGCTGCTTCAAAGCCGACTGGGCTGTGACCTGAACGCTGCACATTCCCTGCACCCAGCCAGAGAGGATCAATGACTGTGTTTGCTGGGCTCTAGTCATCCCCCTGGCTAATGAAAGCTGGGCTGAAAGGCATGCTACGGGGCCTCTGGGCAGCCTGAAGCCTGGCATTAGCAGAGTTTGTTATATAGCTGGGCTGGTGAATGCACCAGGCACCAAAGCCTCCCTTACCCCCACTGCCTTCCCTCTTCCATCCCACCAACTCCCCTCTGGCTGTCTGTTTAGTGTCACTCAGTTGGGATGGATCCTGTTAAAGATCTGACGCTTAGTGAGGACTCGGAGGTGTCTGGAACGCCTGCCTCTAATCATAAACACCACAGCTGGCAATGATGTGGTCGAAAAAAAAATCACCTTGATCCAGTACACATTCTCTTTGATGTTTCTGCAGTGAGTTCACTGCCCAGAGAAAAAGGTACGAGGTTTTCTTTTTTTTTTTTTTTTAACTCTGAAAAAAAAAATCAAGCTTGACATTCTCAAATCATAACCATATGACTTTCAATTCTGTGCTTTAAAAAATTTCACATATATATATATATATCATCACATTTTGTTCTAGGAAACTCAGAGAAGAGGCATCTGACAATGATAACATGAAACAGGTTTGGGAGATAATGGCAGTTTGAGAGGAAAACACTCCCAAAAGGGGAAAAAAAAAAGTCAGACTGCCACAACCAAAAAAGGAAGAAGCCTTCTGCCAAAGATTGCAAACTGCAGTGACCTTAAGTAAGAGACTGTAGCTGATTCAAGGGAAAATGAAAACTTTTCAAAGACAACACTGCTTGTGCTGCGCCACTGTTTATAAGTGCCTTATGCCCTCTTGCCTTTCAGGTGGCCTGGTAAACACACAGCCCCACTGTGCTTCCAGCCCCAGGCCGCAGGGTTCTAATGAATATTCAACCACATTAACATGCATTTTCTTTGTGTGTGTTTTTTTCATTCCTCCCAAGACAGGGCTGGTATGGGCAATGTCCTTGTGATGCCATGTCGAGTATCTGTACTGTGAGGTGCCTTTGCAACTTAAATCCTAAGATTCCTCTTAGATTATGGGGAACTTTAAAAAAAAAATTGAAATACACTCACTAATCCTGTCTTCTGAAGAAATGAGTCTAGCATGGATAACAATTATGCAGGTCTCAAGATAACTCAAGAGATCTTCTTATTTAAACGGAGATAAACATTTCTTATTTATCATCAATGTCTATATTACACAGCTACATCCCCGGAATACCCCAGGATACAGGGTGAGGACTCAAAGATTCTTTATACCCAACAGCCAGTTCTTTCTGGTATACACAGTCCTGCTATACAAAGAAGCACACAAAACAAGCTCGGTTCCATAAGTGTGCTGCTTTTGCTTTTTTACTGTTTTAATCCAAAGTATTTTGAGCAATCTCATATTAAGATTTTGGCATTAGACCTTAACAAAAAATTTGAGAAAGTAAAAAGATGTATTCACCCAGATAGTTTTAAAATGCTAAATTTGTCAGGTGAGAAGCATCTTTTATACTTACTCCAAATGTAGTGAGATAATCAGGTGATTCTAACTCTAAATGGAGTAAATGATAATTAGATGTTTTTGGTTTCTTCGATTCTGAGGGAAAATAGCAAAACTGCCTTAAACCGGTTAGTTGCACTGTGACACCACCGATGTTTAAGAAATCACTCTATAAATGGCACCCAGGAATGCAGCGGCAACACATGCAGTAACAATATCCAGACGAAGCCAAAAAGTTTGGATACTGCTGTGTTGTTCTAAACTGAGGTTCTGCAGACTAACAACATTCCCCCTTAATGATGGTGGTGTCTTTAGATTGCGATAAGATTCAAATTTATTGAGGGTTATTTACTGTTGTGTATAAGGATCTGTGTGTTAAGGAGTGAAGGAGTGGGTTGGAGGAGGGCAACTTGGCTGGGTTTACAGCTGAGAAACCTCAGGAGTCTGCATACCCCTATAAGGTAATTTCTTTCCTTTTTTTTAACATAGGCAAGGCAATTAAATGTTAGTCAATCTTAGCAAAATGAGAGGCAGGGATATGCTAGTATACACTGAAATACTGGCATTTACTGCAATATTTGCGTTACTGTATTAAAGTTTTGGGGAAATATTAAGTATAGCTGCCAGAAATTTTAGTCCAGTTCTAATCATGAGTGTGTGTTTTACATTGTATTCCTTGCCAGAAAGAAAGGGAGAAAAGAAGGGGGGGAAAAAACCTATATGCTGGAATTTACAATGACAAATTAATTTTAGTGACACCAAAATAAATAAAAGATTTAGATAAATGGACACACCTGACCTGATGTCCTGTGATGGAAAGCAGACTTCATTTTATTTTTATTTGTAGTAGTATGAAGTTCATTAGTTTACTACCTTCCTCCAAAGCTTAGAGGAGACAAAAAAATTATGTCATTTAGCTCATTTTTGAAAGAAAGTCAGTCTGGGGTGTTTATACAAACAAAATGAAGTATGGGCTTGATGTTACCATATAAATTTTGATATCAAAAAGGGAACAAAGTCGTCCAGTTCTGTTTTCTAAGCTGATGAATGAATGTACAAGATAACTGCGTTAACTCTCAACCATAGCTGAGATTTGTAGAACCCATCCTAAATGGCACAAATATCTCATGCCAGGGTTTCTACCAAGTCCTTTTGAAAGCTGACTGGTCTAGAAAGAACACTAAAAACCTGGGTAATAGGGCCCAGCAGTTAGTTCTTGAGATTGAAATTTGGGGAGGAGTAGCAATAGAAGACAATATTCATCATCTACTATATATACTCCTGTGTAGCTTGAATTCTTTATAAAAATATTATAATGAAAACTAACATTTAAAATAGAAAACATACCTTTTACACATAAAGGCAATGCCCCCACTTTACTACTATTCATTTTACTCTCCTATAATCTCTGTTACAGGAGATTTGACATAGAAAGGGACAGAAGTCATATTTCGATAAAACCAGAAAACAAATATCTCTATCATGTAGTTTAAGGGGTCAAACAAGAAAACTCACAGATGAGGACCAACATATCCTCATGTTGAGAAGAGAAGACTGCTTGCCAGAATTGTCAGATTAATCTTTTTTTTTCAACATCTTTATTGGAGTATAATTGCTCTACAATGGTACATTAGCTTCTGCTGTGTAACAATGTGAATCAACCATACATATACACATGTCCCCATATCCCCTCCCTCTTGCGTCTCCCTCCCACCCTCCCTATCTCACCCCTCTAGGTGGTCACAAAGCACCGAGCTGATCTCCCTATGCTATGCAGCTGTTTCCCAACAGCCATCCATTCTACATTTGGTAATGTATATATGTCCATGCCTCTCTCTCACCTCGTCCCAGCCCACCCCTTCCCCTCCCCGTGTCCTCAAGTCCAGTCTCCACGTCTGCGTCTTTATTCCTGTCCTACCCTTAGGTTCTTCAGAACCTTTTCTTTTTTTTAGATTCCATATATATGTGTGTGTTAGCATACGGTATTTGTTTTTCTCTGACTTACTTCACTCTTTAAGACAGATTCTAGGTCCATCCACCTCACTACATATAACTCAATTTCATTTCTTTTTGTGGCTGAGTAATATTCCGTTGTATATATGTGCCACATCTTCTTTATGTCAGATTAATCTTAAAGAGACACAATCAAGAGTTTTGCCCCAGTTCTTATAAAGAGGGATGAAAGCTCCCTTTTGCTGGTCCCATTCTTAACTGACATTAAAATGTAGCAGAGTAGTGACTAGGGTCTCTTTGTCTCTCGAAGGTGTAACCTTCATTTGCATAATAAATCCCAGTGTATTATGCAACCAACAAAGGGGCGGATAGGAATCAGGGGAGTGATTCTGCGGTAGAGCCCTGGATGAAGGGATCTAGGGCAAGAAACAAAGAGTCTGGAGACTCCAACGTCAAGTCTCAAAAGATAGGAAGTCACCTCTTCTAGTAGTTTGGAGCTTTTGCCACAAATCACAGCAGACTTAGAAGGTAACTTCTTCTTAGGAGGTAGGGATTCAAAGAAGAGAAGGATCTCTTTGGACAAGAATAGGCAACATTACGTCTGGGAGAGTTACTTGCTTTGTAGTGGCTAAAGAGCTCTAAAGGAAGTGGCTAGACGCAAGAGGCAGCACATTCTAGTTACAGCTGGGTTGCTGCTCACCAAGCAAACATAAAGAGGACAGATCAGAAGGCCGGCTAAGGCTGCCATGGCTATTAGCAACGCTGGCAACTGGAGCTGCCAACTGTGGAGTTCCTACTGTGTGTCAGGCACTCACTCTACCATTACCTCCATCTTTTTTGGTTTTTGTTTTTGTTTTGCAACCCTGTAAGGCAGATATTATCATGGACATTTTACAGAAAAGAAAAGTGAGGTTCATCAAGGTTAAGTAATTTGCTCAAATTCATACATCTGGTAAGAGACAGAAGTGGGCTTTGACACATAATACTGAAGACTGTGCCTACTGTCCTTCCAGGTGGAACTAAAGGACCCTCAGCTCAGAACAGGACAGATGACCTCTTCTGTCAGTAGACACTGTTGGCACAGGCTGATACTACAAACCCCTGGGACCAAAATCCAAAGACCAAATCAAATTATCTTCAAGAATCCTCCCCAAGCACACCTAAAGGTCAGACATGCATAGACTTTGGCTACCATAATCTTCTACAGGATGAAGTCAGTTTCTTTCCTCTCCAGTTAAATATGCTCGTGCACATGAGCTCCAGGAGGCCCATGAGGAAGCATTTTCCCATGCTTGAAATCCTGGTGGGACCTTGAGCCAAGAATATAATAATCATCCTGGACTATTTGACACCATCCCAAAAATACCACCTCTGGAAGGCACCTGGGCTCTTCCAGACTGAAGTATTCCTAATGTAAGTGTCACAAAAAAAGGAGGGACTTTCCTGGTGGTGCGGTGGTTAAGACTTGCACTCCCAAGGCAGGGGGCCCGGGTTCAATCCTTGGTCAGGGAACTAGATCCCGCATGCATGCTGCAACCAAGAGTTAGCATGCCACAACTAAGGAGCCGGCAAGCCGCAACTAAAGAGCCTGCGAGCCACAACTAAGGAGCACGCCTGTTGCAACTAAGACCCGGCACAACCAAATAAATAAATAAATAAATAAAATATAAAAATAAGTAACTAAATAACAAAGGGTTAAGTATAAAATTGAGCAAGAAAAGAATCAGTGTAAGTTCAATCTGAACTGAGAGCAAGAGATTTCCATTCGTCTGAGTTATCATATGTAGTTCGGTGTAAAGGCATTTCTCACTATCTATCTTGTTCCTGTGTTTGGACAATCATGGTTCAGGAGGCAAGAGTTTGGAAGGCAAGAGGTATGACATTATCTGAATGGCACATAAGACAGTGTAGACAAAGGGGGATTTCTTTCACCCAAACAGACCAATCTAAATAACTTATCTGAACTTATTTCGTCACTGAGCACAGATGGCTAGGTTTGCATACTGAGGAATAATTCTATTTTGTGACTCCACATTCCACTGTGCATGCATATACTATAGGTGTACGCTGCATTACTATAGGTTCCTTACACTAGGTTACTTAAATGACTTTATAGCTAAGAAATCCTATACTCAGCATGGCACAAGCATAGGTAAGAAAATAGGAAAGAAAAACAGAGGTCCACAGCAATTTCAAAGAATTTTCTCCAAGAACACATGAATTGGGACTCTCTCCAGACATACTAATATAAGCATTTTACCCCATCGTCTACCCAATCTAGTGGGTTTACTTCAATCCCAAGTTGGCTGTGGTCCCCATCACCACACCAAGCAGTGAGACGGAAGAGGAACTCCCCAGGCAGGAGAACAGTTAAAAACAAAGTGCCAAATGAAAAAGGTTTAGATTTCCTGACGGGAAAGAAATGGGCAGGCTTCCCTGGGGGTTTTCTAGAAGACTTAGGATACTACATAAATGGCCAATGTATTTGGAAGAGATCTGCCAGAAGCTGCTTTCTGAAATAAAGAGACAAAAGTAGTGGAAGCTCCATCTCGCTCCAATTCACTTGTCTGGTGTCCTTCTCTGGATCCCTCAACAACCAAATCAAAACCTCAAGTCAAATTTCCACCAAGAAATGAGGGATTTGACTAAGCAGCAATGGAGAAGTAGTTGATAATTTTGCAGTGTAAGCAGCAATTTCATGACCACTTCAGTGCTTTCCAAAACAGCGTATTAACATGGCAGTATTTTCTTATTTACTTGCCATAAACAGGTAGTAATCATTAGAGTGGAAAATATTATGATTTGTGCATCTATACATATTTCTTCTAATATGAAAAGGGTATTGTACTTTTCTGAGGGAGGAGACCAGAATTAGAAACTCAACAACTATTCTTCTTTGTGTGTGTGCCCTTGCTTTTTTAAACATGTATTTTAGGTTTTTCCTCTAGAGAGTCTTTTAAAATATGAATTCCTTAAAAGTGCCATTTCTTACCAACAGTAGATGCCAACATTAAAACTCCCTATCATGTTAAACTGGGTTTTTGAGTTTTCTGATCTTACTTTAAACGGGGTGAGGAGAGGAAGAGAGGGTATGAGCAAACATTTTAAAACCATAGCAAGAAATCCATGTGATGGCTACAACTGCTTTTAAATACTCATATTTTAGGCCTGTCTGTGACAATCCTTCTTGGAAAAAATTTAAAAGTTCCCTCCCTCCAAATAACATGCTCAACGTCCTCTTTTGCTAAAGGCACTCACTCATTATATAAATCAAACAAGCACACAGCACTAGACAAAAAGTGACTAGCAGCGCCTGGCGCATTCCTCTGCTCGAGCTAAGATGATTTGGGTGCATTGCATGCAGATGTCAGGTATTTTAATAAAGAGCTCCATTGTGCAGGCCCCCCTGCTCCTCCATAGCTCCCAGCACTCCCCGAAAAGGGGGGGGGGCGGGGGAGAGGGGAAGAGCGACAGCCATTCCAGCTGGAGCTGGAACCTCGTCTGAGTCAGGAAAACCACAGCTCATAAGCAAAGAGGAAGCATAATGTTCTACAAGGACAAAACATTAGCAGAAATGTCACTCAGCCCCAGTTCCACATGTTGGCTGCCACGGCCTCTTCCTCCGAGCATGCCCGATTGATATAAATTCCATCTGCTCAGCAGCCAAGTGACAGAGAAGAAATACCGGCATCTGGTCTCCATTGCTGTCGGGTTTTTGTTCCATGTTAGACCTTAGCTAGAAACATATGAAGAGAGGAAGGTGCTGGCAAACGACTAAAAGGCGAAACTGGCATAAAGGAGACTTTCTGATGCTTTTCACACTTCCCTCTGGATTTTTTACATGGAGGGGGAAGGGTGTGACAGAGACCTGATAAACTAAACAGTGGGAGCCAATAGGCCTGAAGGTCATTTCATGTTTTTTAGGCTGTGGGATTTTTTTTTAAAAACAGAGTTTTAATGTTAAAAATTGTAAAGCCCAACATTTAGTCCCCTTTCTGTCCATTTAATGCAACAGAAGGCAACTAAGTTGCATAAGAATGTTTTCAGCTAATATTTTTTTTTCCTTTCTCTTAAACATCCACTGGTTTGGACCCACTCCACAGGCACTTTATATTCTCCTGAGGACTAGCTGAAAAATGCCAAAACTCGAAACCACCAACTCTCTTTTAACTCTAAGCTGCCCAGAAAAGTATAAAGTCACTATCAAGCCTAAAACCATAGGGGGAATAAAATGTGAGTCTAAACCCCATTATGAAGGCTGAAGGCTCCAAGAATTCACTCCCACCTCATTCCGAGGTCATCATTTATTCATTTACTTGATCAGAAGACTGAGAAATGTAAAAAAGAAACATGGAAGCAGTGGCGGTAAGAGAGAACATGGGTATCCATTTTTCTTTTTTTCAGTGTCCATTATTTGCATGTTTGCAAAGCAATAACAACGAGAATGGCTCCCTTCACAAGTATGACATGGAAAGGGTGTTCTGTTTGTTTTTAAAGATTCAGTTCAGGTCATAAACTTGCTTTGGAAAGCAACTATGAGGATGAATCCTGTTAAGTCATCCTCAAAATATGACAAAAGAAATGTATAATCTTTTCAGCAAAAGAATAGAAAAGAGATTAAAAGGATATTTTAACAACTGTACTATTTGAGAATTCTAACTTGAGCTTCACCTAAAAACCAGAAGGAAAAAAAAAAAGACAACCAGAAAACATTGCTACATGAAATTGTGCTGTGAATTAAGCTGCTTTTTCAATTTCTTCCTTTTCTATTTATCATTTGGTGAGCAGTTGAAGTGAAAATACCATGCATGGTAAGAGAAGTGAATCATGATAAAGACAATAATATTAAATAAGATGGCAATGAAGCCAGTAGGAACAGAGCTGATGACACCCTCAAGGCTGTCAGTCCTGATAGCTACGGGTGCTAATGACTCAGGAAATTGCAATGAAGTACAGAGTACAACCTACTGCCCAACACCCAGAAGCAGAAGTAGATTTACCATTGACCTAAAGAGGCTTCAGCTTCATGTCCCTCATCTGACCAGGCCCTTAGTATTTCAAGGAACTGTACAAAGTTCTAGGTGGAGAGGGAAAGCCAGGTTGTAACCAAGAAGGATTTCTATGTATGTATTTCCGGTAAATTCCCTAAGAAGATGTTAGAAGAAGACCTGAATCTCCGTGACTATAGTAATTTTCTATTTTTTCGGTTGACTTCTTATTCTAAATACACATTCACTGTTGTACCTAAAAATTATTAAAAGTTTAAATTAAGTAACAGATTTGCTAAATGGGACTCTGCTGTTTGTATATGTAATAATCCTTTGGAAATGTTTTACATACTTTCAATAATCAAATGTCATTAAAATAACACCCACTGGGTGAAAAAAAATAGATCACCCCTAAACAACATACTTTCACTGCCTCAAGAAACATAAAAATCCTGGCTGAAAAACTTATTCAATAAGACTAAAATTCCTTGAATACAAATACAACAGAACAATACTAGGAGACAATGTGAACTGTTCATTCTAATTGGCTTGAAGACTGGAAGATCTTTCTAAGCCTGATTTAAGAGTCAGAAGCCAATCAAAGGTTAATAAACCCGCTTGAAAAAGAAAAAACCTGCAAGGCAAAAACAAATATGTATAAAATAGATAACCAACAAGGACCTATTATATAGCACAGGGAACTATATTCAATATTTTGTAATAACCTATAAGGGAAAAGAACCTAAAAAAATAGATACATATGTATGTATAACTGAATCACTTTGTTGTACACCTGAAACTAACACAACATTATAAATCAACTATACTTCAATCAAGCAATAAAAAATAAAAAGAAACCCAGACTAAGAAAACAAAAAACAGAAACAAATAAAAAACAAAAACAAATGAAAAAACAAAAGCAAAAACAAAGTAAAGAGATAAAGACCAACTAAGAACAATATCTGCAACATAGACTACAGGCTAATTTCCTTAAGATATTTCAAAAAGGATTAAGAATAAATACAAAAAAAGATTTACAATGAGATTAGAAACGTATGAAGAAATTGAAAAGACATTTTGGAAAAATGGAAATGGAAATGACTGACAATCATAAAAAGAGTAAACCTTACTCATTATTAAGAGAAATGTAAATTAAAGCAATGCACTACCATTTATCCCTTATCAACTACCAGAATGTCAAAGATCAAAAAATTTGTTTCAACACCTAGTCTACCAGTGCGAGAGGGAATAGGCCCATAAATTATGATATATCCATACAATGCAGGTGTTCAGAAAGAGTGAAGTAGTTCTTTATGTGTTGATATGAAAGTTGTTTACAAGATGTATTATTAAGTGAAAATGAAAAGTGTGGAATAATGTGCTGATTGTATCCTCCCTCACCATTTTTATTAAACAGAAGGATATGTATGCTTTATATGCACAGACTATTTCCAGAACTCTACTCCAATATCAAAGACTTACTTTCAACTGTATATTCTTTTGCATAATTTTTTTTTACTATAGGCATCTATTTCTTTCTAAAATGTTATTACTTTAAAAAGGTATTCCATATAGTGGAAACAAGAGTCTATCATTCTTGAACTTATAACTAAATACTTTTTTATTTTTCTTAGTATCTTCTGTCACTCTACCTACCAGACAGTATAAACTCGTATAGGAATAGTTATCCTTGCCCTTATCAAAGTGAGTAAAAAGACTTCATTCTGGGTTGTTGTTTGTTTCTGAACCTTCTTGAAAATTTAAGATTCTCACTCTTTTTGGTCTTTTCAGATTGCCGTGCACTTAACAACAAGTAAACAAATGCATACATAAATAAATAACATGTATATATGGGGTATATGTGTGTATTTCTATACCCAAATTATAAAAATGCATATATATAGTTCTGGGTATTAGAAATTTGATCATTTTCTATTTCATTACACTCAGTGAGATAAGAATAGCAAAGATCATTTGAAGGATGAATCCATTTCTAAATGATAACCTAACTGATATAATGCCTAACTGATTTATTTCTTTGGAGGATTTACTTTAAAATCATAGTCTATGTTCACAAACACTGGGATTACTTCCCAGATACAGTTTAATGCTTTTTTTTTGCCTTGTGATACCTTACTCTCGGCCATTTCCTAAGCCGTGTCAGAAGAAATCCTATACTGCCAAGACATATTCTCAGACAAAGAAATGTATGACATTAGTCACTCATTAAAAAAAGGCAATAAGCAATCAAAATGTTTTCCTGTCTATACCCACGGTTATCAGCACAGTGTATGGGAGACAGTATATGCCTATAATTTATGGCTTGAACTCCCCCTTGATATGACCATGGTATGTCAATGGAAAGTGAGTTCATAAAAAATAAACTCTCTTTCATTCTCTCAACATTAATTTACTGAGGTTCTATGATGTACTCAGAATGTGGATACAGCGAACAACACTGAGAACTAGCCATCAAAGAACTTACAATCTAGTAGCAGAAACAGACAAGCAAAGAGGCAATTACTGGAGAGTAAATAAAATTGCCATGCGGGCACTTGAGGTGGTACAGCCAAACACCGAATACAGAGAAAAGTAGCAATTTCCTGGAAAAGTGATGGCTAAGTTGAGACCTATACAGGCAGGTAGGAATTATCCTGGAGAACTGTTGGAAGCAGCCCATTTTAGGCAGAGATAGCGGAGGCAAGTGAGCACATGTCCAAATGAAGGAACCACAAAGCTGCCAAAGGATTTAAGGGGCAGTTCCCACCCTCTGAATTATAGCTTAAGCTTCAGATATAGGCAGAATACCACACCTGATGGGTCCACTAACCAGATCAGGTATGCTAACCCCAAGTTGGCAAACATCAGAGGATGACAGATGATGCAATAATAGTTACATGCACGTGTAGCACCAAAGAGACACAAATGTTGTATTTGCTGCTGGTCACCTTCACCACCCATTGCCCACTGCCACGTCCACACCATGGTCCTGCTGTGCGGTCTAAGGGGGAGGTCTTATCATCTCTGGCCCCAAACGCAAAGCCACCTTTCTTAAATTGTATGAGGTGTGTGGCTGCTTGGCGTGAGGCCCCAAAACACAACCTCCCTGAAGTCGGGGGACTTGCAACAATACAGCTGCTGGGGTGACTGAATAGCTAAAGGGACCTACATAAGCTTCCACAGCAGGCCAGAGCACCACTCCTCCATGAAAGACAACTGATGGGTCAAATCACCAGGGAGCTGCCGAAGAGTTATTAATGGTGACAGGTACACAACCTGGGAGACAGGTTGAAAAGGGAAAAAGATTATTTATAAACGAATAGTTAACAGCTGTACCTACTGCTAAACATTACATGGATGCCACAAACTGTAGAATTCAAATCCTGGGTTATTCAAGCACGAACAACTGCCTGTCACCCAAATGCAATGCATCGCTACAAATTAAGGTGGGAGAGATGAGACTTCGCAATGCTGCCTTGCCTTAGGAAGGCACTGTCATCCTGGAACTTGGATAGGATGTGGAGAAAGGCAGAGATAACCATCAAGTGAATTATGGTTCTTAATAATAATGATGAATTTGCAAGAACAGCTTTCTGATATTTCCTGAGGGCTTTAACAACAGAACAGATGCGAAATGCATCTTGTATTTTTGAGAGTGAACTGGAGTTGGGAATGCAGGGAGACTGAAGGGTCATCTTGGAATAGTAAAATTAGAAGAGAAAAAAAAATCAACCTCAAAGAGAAAAAGAAATTATATAAGTTTGGTTTAAAGAATAAAATTATTGGACTAATTATTACTGGAGATAATTTTTACTGTATTTTCTACATGAGTAAATATAACATCTGCCACTTTGATATGAACTGATATTAATGCTACTCTAGCGTGACTCTGGACCATAAACTAAATACATATGTACTATGGAAAGTATCTCATATATTAATATTAAGAAAATCAACAGTAGAAGTTATTCTTCCCACGTCAGTGTTCTGAAAAGCCTTGAAGCTCAATATATATTGAGTTGAAAATCTATGAGAATAAATACCTCAACAAATTCTTATATTTTCCTTTCTATAGGATTTGAAAATTCCTATGACCATATGTATTTTTCTACCACTACAATACAAGAGCTGTCAAGAGACGGAAAAGAAGAAAATAAAGAGAAAAAAGTAATATTCAGGAGTTAGTCTCATTTTAGAAAACATACAATATATGAAGTCATATATTGTTAATGGAGTATATATTAGTACGAGCTTTTGGAGAACACATTAGGACACACTCAGAAAATAACCACAATAAATGCAACTACTCTTACCTTCTCTCCATGGTAACTGTTAAGTGAAAAAAGCAAGAAATAGAATGCTCAAACTGGAGGCTATTATTTGTGTAAAAAAAGAAAAAATAATATTTACATGCACACAATTATAGACTATCTCTGGAAGGTATACAAACACAAGAAAGTAATAAAACGGACTGCATCTGAGCTGAACGGCAGGGGTACCTATGTGTATATATTACCAATTCAAAATATAATTTTTTATAAGTACCTACCTACTGACCTAAAAATTCGATTTCCAAATACTTATTCTACAAACACCCCAACAATCGCAATGATATGTATGTACAAGAATATTCCCTAAAACAATGTTTGTAAAGTCAAAACACTGGAAACAACCCAAGTATCATAAACAAAGGATTACTTAAATAAATTATGCTGTATCCACACAATGGAAAAATGATATGGAGGTTAAAAAGAATGGGTAAGATCTATAAATACCAACAAGGAAAGAGGCCTGTATTAGTTTCCAAAAGCTGCTGTAACAAATTACCACAACCTTCATGGCTTAAAACAATTAAAAAAAATTTATTTTCCCATAACTCTGGAGGCCAGAAATTGAAAATCAAGAGGAAGGCAGGGCTGTGCTCCCTTCAGAGGCTCTGGGGAAAAAAATCTGTTCCATGCCTATCTCCTACCTTCTGGTAGCTGCTGGCAATCCTTGGCTTCCAGGCACATCACTGCAATCTCCGCCTCCACCTTGACATCACCTTCTCCTCTGTGTATGTGTCCCTAATCTCTCTCTGCCTCTCTCTTATAAGGGTACATATGATGGTACCTAGGGCCCACTCAGATAACGCAGGATTATCTCCTCATCTCAAAAATCCTTAAGCACATCTGCAAAGAACCTTTTTCCAAATAAGGAGACATTCACAGGTTCCAGGTATTTGGTGTGAACAGTGGGAGTGGGGAGGGAAGCCATCTATTGATCTGTCACAAAGACTAGGATATACCATTAAAATTTAAAACGTAAGCTACAAGAGAGAGAGTGTGTGTGTGTCTATGTGTAAGATGAATTCATTTTCAAAAAAATTAATAAGACTGTTTTAGTACTCCATATGCATAAAAACATATGGGCTATAACCAAACAATTAAAACAGGGGTTGTCTCTGGGGGAAGGGGCTAGAAACAGCTTTCATATTTTTGCATTACATATTACTGCAATGTTTGAATTTTTATATCAATCTTGTATTACTTTCATAAGCAAACAATGACAACAACACTTACTTAAAAAGAAGGTTTGATATATTTTGACATTTTCCCAAATTATCTTACCTAACTCTGTCATGTTTTTGGTTCCTGTTGAGGAAAAAAGGTTTAGTCACACCTTTATAATAGAAGATAACTACCAATTGTTCAGTGGAATAAAATTTTATAAATATTAGATCACAATTTCCAAGAAGAGTATTCATAAAATAGGCTGCCATTTTCTAAGAAGGAAAGGTTTATGCTTAATGGGACCTTCTACAAAGGTCCTGACAACTATCCCAGTAAAAAAAATCCAAACCCAAATTCTATGACCTCTTCCTCAAAAACCAAGGATTTTAAACCATTTCTAAGGTTGACCATGCATAGGCATGAACTGCTGAGTGGTATTAGCTGTCTGCCTTTCCTTTTACCTAATTCTTCTCTTTGCAGGTATTCTCACTGAATACAGCTTCATCTCCAAGTCTTCTTCCACTTACAACGTTCAGTAACAATATCTTCACCATACTGAAATATTCTGGAACAAAAGTTCCCCAAATCATTGTCTATTTCTCTACTCCTTTTTTTCCCTTCCTTGAGAATTGCTAAATAAGCACTATGAAAGCCAGCTGGGGTTCCCTGGACTCTTTTCCTTTGGCCTGTAGAAAAACTGAGCAATGTCTTCTCTGTCTACAAGAGAAGATGACAGTCAAGATGAGCTTTTACAGCAAAGATAATATTGTGCTAAACAAATCTGTCAAGAGTAGGAAAGGCACTTAATACAGGGAAAATGGAAACCATAACGCAGAGAGAACTGTCTGCACTACCTTTTCTCATTCGTTCTCGAAAGTCTGTGAAATGCCTACTGTCTGAACGGTCACAACGCCAACACTGGTGTGTGGCACAGTTTGGGCAGAACTTCCGGCGTCCGAGAAGGTGAGGGGAAAAGACACATGTTTACTAACGGCAGACTGCTGCTCTGTCGTGAGGCCAGCCATCAAGCCGAGGCACGAGAAGGGGCAGGAGAAGAACGCGAGCCGGACAGGTGTCATGCAGAAGCAGTTCTGCAGTCAGGGCTCCCGGTGCCTGATAATTACGGATATCGTCAGATCTGCCAAGAGGCAGATTTAAGCAATGAGCAGGGAGGGGGCGGGCGGGGGAGGCGGGCGGATTACGAAACGTGCCACCCACCTCCCATTGGCACTATCGGTTTCATACGCTCTATAAAGACAGTCAAGGGCTCCCAGCCTCCCCTGAGATCAAGAGGAGACAGTGATTATGAAAATAACAACAGTTTTAAAAATTACCTAAATGTTCTAAGAGAGCTTTGAGCTCTTGCTTCTGACGGTGTTCAACACTCGCAAGCAGGAAGGCAAAAAACAAAAACAAACTGGGAGACCACAGTAGCCTCAGTCTGAAAGGCCACTCCAGGGCTACTTAAGCCAAACACCCTCTGTGAGTTTCAGCGGTTAAGCAAGTCCCTCTTCTGGGTGGCATTCCAAAGGCACCTCCTTCACATGTGCAAAAACAAGAAACCGGCACAAAGATGGTACAGCAGATTTCTGTGTGAGAGACTGTTTCTGGGGGGGAAAGAGCAAAAAAGAAGGGCGAGGAAAGCTTTGCTTTTTTTTTTTTTTTTTTTTTTTTTTAAACAAAACCTGCCTACAGACACTGGTGTGCAATGCCAAGTTTGTTAAAGTACAAGTGTAATTTACTTTTATATAAACATAACTTCACAGAGCTATCAGTAGGTTCCATTTCAGTAAAAACAAACAAACAAAAAGAAGCTGCAAAAAATAATTAAAAAACATATGGTGCAAACCCCGGCTGTGTTTATTTTATGACAGTTAACATTATTTACAGTGTGATCTGGTCAGAATTAATACTCAAAGGGTTATACACAAAATATGCCCAATTTTTCTTCTTGACCATGCATGCCAGCAGTTCTGTCAACCCACCTAAATGAATTTGTCTGGAGAACTCTTGGATTCCCCCGAAGAAGTCAATTATATTTTTAACGTGTTATTTTATTCAAAAGCCTTGAGTAATACCACCTATAAGCTGCCAACAGTAATACAGGAGGAGGCTCACCCCCTCTCTCTTTTTAAATAAGAGGAAAGTTTGTCAAAAATGCACTTTAAACCCTGCCATTAGCTGCAACAGATTCTTTAATTGTTCACTTCACTACCTCAGTTGGTAATATATATTAATAAGTTTAAAACATTCCGGTTTATTTTCTTCTGTAAGAACACAGCTACTACATTCTACGCTGCACATTCATTATCCATATATCCTGTTGAGAAAAACTAATGTAAACAGCTTCTCCTTGCTATTGGAACGGCTTTTGGAGGTGCTGACTACAGGATGTGCCCAATGGGACGTCACGACAGGACTTTTTCCCTTTACATGTTTAATTGAGAGGGTATATAATAGCCAAGAGACACAGAAACAGAAAAAGCAAGAATTAAGAATAATTCTTGCAACGGAAATCTTAAATTTTCCCCAGCCCTTTTAATGAAAAGATTCTAGTATTTTATTCCCACTGAAGCCTTATATTAATATAAATACCAATATTTATGGGACCAGGTGGTGTTTAGTAATTTGAGCTGCAAGAGAAAATGACTGCCTTGCTTCCTGGGCACCCCGACACAAGGCGCCCCTCCTCCAGAGCGGGTGCAGCCCACAACCTATCTTTCCAGTGCTACCAGGCACGGGAAACGGCTTCTTGCAGTGGTGCTGCTGGAGCCCGCTAGCACCAGCCCAAGAGAGCTGACTGTTAAAGGTTTAGGAATTTTTTAAAGCTGGTTGTCAAACATAGACATTATTAAAAATGAAACTGTATAAACTTACAATTAAAGAAATGATATTAAAAATAAAGGTAGTAGACATTCAAAACTCATCACTTCACCTACATTTTACTATTACCTGTGCTCTTGAGATCATTTACTTCTCTTTACGTTTTTTGTATGGTGGAAATACTATATAATAATGTGCTACTACATATCTCTTCCCAACCCTGTGTTCAGTGACTTGTGCTGAGAGGCTGCAATCAGCCACTGTGGGCTATTTTCACCATAGAAATCAGCAAACAAGGCAATTCGGGTCTTTTTTTAATTTAGAGAGCTGTTGTAATGCATTTACCAACATACCACGAGCTTCTCCTGAATAATGGATGACTGTCTAGTTTCAAAACTTAGACTTCATTTGAAAACACACATTTGTTTAAACTTTATAATCCCATCTGTACCCATTTGAGAAAGAGAAAGAGAAGAGAAAGAGATAATTTTGCTATGACAGATTTTTAAAAATAACTATAAATTTTATTTGGATCACTTATTTTTATGAAGTCTTGTAAAATATAACATGGAGTATGATTTCCGGATATGAAAAACATTAGATATGACAAATGAAATATACGGTTTGTGCCTTGGACAGGAAACACCCTGCACAGCCTCTAGAAACAAATACAAAGATTAAGTCGCAGACACACACGTTTTTAAAAAATTTTTTTAAATGCCTGGATTATTCTGTGTTTATAATAAATTAGTAAATGAGATTCTAGCCACTGCAACTCTTTTTGTGTATTTTTAAAAAAATCTATCAATTGATCTATGATATAAATACATGTAAGGACTAAAGCATAGAAGACTGAAATAATTCTGAATCAAAGCCAATGAAAAAAAGACAGCTTATAGGTGTTAAGATTTAAGAAAAATTGAGAGATAAATTACTTTTGCTTAAACATGTAGCAATAGCTGTTAAGATGAAGATCAGGATGAATCAAATACTCATATTCTTGAAACTAAATCTGGATAGGAATAAAAATCTCCCTATTTGTATTACATGGTACATCCACAATCTCATTTTTTCAATCTCTGGTTTATAAACTTAAAACAAACATTACATTTTTCAACACTGCTGCTATTTGTAAATCATCTACTAAAAGGAAATATATTGAAACTAAATAGCAAGCCATTCAGAAATTTTACAAATGCCAACAAGATAAAGAAAGGCAGGATAAATATTACTAGAGTTAAAATGAATGTTTTATAGGTCTTCCTACAGCAGCTAGCAAAATTTTATAGAAGTGAATTTTATTAGAGAGAAACACAGTTGAAAAATCAAATTTTAAGACAGCCGCTCTTATGAGTAACATAGGACATTTCAATGTAATGTTAAAAAATATGTCTGACTTCTAAAATTTGCTTTTAAAGACATCTAAATCTACATTAACATTGTGATCATTAAATAAATCAATAACTATGTATGTGCTTTTAAAAATAGCCTCATACTAAATGAATAATTATTATTTAAAGATAAACATTACATAATGTAAAGAACTCTAGACATGATATCAGAATATCTAAATTTGAGTGCTTCGTTTTGAATGCTGTGAAGTTTTTTCACTATTACCAACTCTAAGTTTTAGTTTGATAACATAAAACAAAATTAATAAATCTTGCTTTATCTACTCAATAGACCTCCATGCTAAATGAATCAGTACAAGTGAAATCCCTTTGTAAGCTTCAAGTGCTATGAACCCCAAGAGCCAATGAACAGGTTCTTGTTACTCTATTTATCATGTTGGTGGCTGGCAGGGCCATCCACTCTGAGTTAGGAGAAAAATATTTCTTCCTTGATCTAAGATTGTGGAAGTCTTCCTGTTTTAGCTTCACAGTAATTGAGATGACCATGAATAAAAGAATCACACAATAGTAGGAATGGAACATCTAACTATGCAACCTAATTCTATATGATTTGTACCTCAGGTTGCAAAACCACGTTGCTTTAACTGTTAAAACAAACAAACAAACAAACATGAGAAGATCATTTTTAAAAATCTGCCTGTCTCTTTCTTCCTTTTGTTATTTTCCCTTCCCTTATCCTCTCTTTTTTAACTGACTATAATATAAAATTGGGATATATTTTGTCATTTATTATATGTAAGTTTACGTACCCTAGTCTTAAATTAAATGATAAATTTCATACTTTTCTTCCCGAAGAAAATCATGCACTAAGGTTGCTTTTTCTCCAAGTCCCTCTCTTTAATTTCTTTTGTAGGTAAATCACATGCCCTTAACAAAAAACCCAAACAACAGCAACACAAAAGGTTCTCCATCCACGTATAAGAAGAACAGAGAAACCATGGCCAAACTAATTTTCTACTCGTTTAACAGGAAGAAGCCTTTAACACATTTTCATAAATAATCTAGATATGATTTCTACAAAAAACATTTACAATATGGAGGAGTTAAACCCCGGATTATGAACGGAATGATTTAAAAAGCAGCAAAACTTTTATACTCTGGCTCTGAAACCTGGAGCATAAAACGCTTTACAAAGGGATACTGATATTACCAAATTTTTAACTTTTATCAAAGTTGACATACTTCTAAATATAAAAAAATAATCTCAGGGAAATACCTGTAAAACTAAATTCTCAAAAATCCTAAGCAGATGTTGAACTCTGAGAAAGGAAACTAGGAAATCCAAACTTTGAAACATTTTGCTTATAGCGAAGTTGTCCATGTGCTTTTAAAAGATGAGATGAAACACTTCTTGTCACTTAATCATCTTCACAAGGATTAAGGTCAAGGGGGCACTGGGACGAGGCCATGAATTTTAAAGCAACGGATAAAAAAAAGTAAGAATTTCAAAGATGCAGTCTCATTTCATATTAATGTTCCTGCACAGAGGAGTAGGAATTGTCTAAGAAGTTGCACAGATGTCCTATGCTCACTGCAAACATAATTAAGGTCCAAAATCTCACCAGTTCTTGAGATTCCCATATACCCAACCTTGAAGCCTGGAATCAATCTACAAGCACCTTCTCTCTCCTTCACCTACCAACTTCAGTTAGCAGTGGTTTCATCTAATACTGCTGTTTACTCTCTCTGCCACTACCCTAATGCCAGGGTTATTTCTACTTGAACTACAGCAACAGTTTCTAACTAGAGAGTCTGGCTCAGGGCTCCCCCTCCTCAGTTCCACATAGATACCACTATCAAATGAAGCTTCCTAAGGCACTAGGAGTCTGGTGATCAATGATTGCAGTACTGGCCCCCCAGTTGTTCAGGCTTCCTTGTACACATGTCCTGAAATAATCGTAATCACCCCCTACCCCAGCCCTGGGTTTTGCATATGTGACTTGCTGTGGCCAATGGGATTCTAAAAAATATGAAGCCAGCAGATATTTAGAAGTGCTTGCGCATGTGGACTTGCCCTCTCCCGCTGCTCTTCAGAACCCTGCAACTACCTGCGTGTGAATAAGACAAGGCCAAGTGGCTCAATGATGAGCTATACTACACCCAGTAACCACCTCCCTCTCCCAACAGACAGCCAGTCCCAACCCAACAGCCAGATGTGTAAATTAGGCCATCTGACACCAACCAACCCACAGCCGCCTCCATCCTGTCAAAGTACCAGTTCACTGCAGAACATTCCAGTTGACCCACCGACTTGTGAACAACAATAAAATAGTGGTTGTTTTAAACTACCAAGTTTGGGGTGGTGTGTCACACAACAGTGGATAACTAATATAATCATTACTTACTTAACAAGAATCGACTTCCAATGACATAAAACGCTTTAAGTTGCCAATCAATACCCTTGGTACTCTGGTTCCATTCCACATTTCCAAAGCTCCCCCAATGTTCCTCTCCAGGATTCCATACTTCATTCCTACTGATCTTGTTAAGGGCATGTAACATTGTGTGAAAGTACAAAATGTGGATGAAATTTTATAAAGGCCATCTAAAATACCCAACGTGAACTTGTTGTGAAGTTTGGCAATTTCTTTTCTGCAGAAAGTCTTAAAAGAAAATCACTAATAAGCTGAGGTATATGAATTTTTATTACATCTAAATCAGTGTTTTTGGCCTCATAATTTAAAACTCATGAAAACACAGACTTTTGTTTTTGTGTTCCTCTCTTCATAATCATGAATTGCAGAACCTATTTGACATGGAGAAAAAAGCATTCCCCTCTTTCTCTCAGAGTCTTGTTTTTAAGCTCTGTCCACAGAAACGATAACATTAATAAAGCTCTCTATTTTTATTCCATAAATACTTCACAGCATTCTAACTCAAGCTAATATTCTAGTTCAAATGAAAAGAGATGAATTTTCACATTTTTATTCTTTCCCCCAAAGATTTATTTGGGAATGAAATAAGAGAAAAATTTGGAAACATTTTCTAAGGCAAATTTTGGGTTTCGTTCTAAACTAAATTTTTATTAACAAAAACAGTTTTTAATCTGTTTATATTACCTATCTGTTTTACACACTGGCCTGCATGTTCCTCAAGGTTAGTTCAGCTTTATAGGGAGAACTCCCTCTTTTTAATATATTATTTTTATCAAAACTAAATATTTCAAATATGACACTTAACATATTAGCATCTCCCAATCTCACTATGCTGCTCACAAACACTAACTACAAAGCGAAAATTATATGGCATCTTGCAGAGCTCATTCTAAGCAGAAAAATACTCCTGAAACATGTTTAGAGGTTCTAAACTTAACATAATTACTTAGGTTTTTCAACTACATATTCCAGATAAGGGAAGATGTATATACCATTCACACATTTGTTCTGTAGGAAAATATGCTTTAATTCTGTGAATGCTATTTCCAAAAGAATACATAGGCAATGACTAAAAGGACTATCTTTTCAATATATTCTATGAAAGTCTGATGTTATTCAACGTGTAAGTACATTCGGTCTCCTTCCATCCCACTCAGAACACTGTAGAAGTATTATTTGCAAAACTTTAGAAAGTGTTCTTATATTTAACATCTGCATAGTACTCTTTCACAAGTACTGCTGTAAATAAGTGAGTAACAACAAAAGAACCATGATCTTCCAAGCCCTCCTCAGCATTCAGATAATATTTCCTAAGTGAAACTGATTAAAAGATCTATATCTCAAAAAAATGAAAGAAAGAACACCATAGAAAAATAACACCTTACTGTGTCACCACATAACACTGGCATTTAAATTCTACCATCTTGACTTTCTGTTAATATAAAATAACACGTGACAGAGAAGGTAAACATCTTTTACGAAGAAACCCAATCCAACGTTTTTAACAAAAGCCAAACCTTGACTAAAATAAATGGCAACCAGACTCTTAGCAAGACATATTTGACCTGTGGCATAGCATAGGCAAATCTAAAAAGTTTGTGAAATCTAACTTTTCAGACACTTCTCAGGTCTGAGAAAGCACAACTTATACCCAGGATGCTGTTTGGACCTTCAAAGCAATCTGCTCAAGCGAATAAATCATACCTGAAAACCCTATACACCATAGCATTCTTAATAAAGTTCCTTTTTAAGAAGTATTCCCATTCCAAGGGTGTGCCCCTTTCAGGTCCCAGATACTTTTCCATATGGGAAATATAACACAGTAAAGCTTCCTTCCATTTGGTGCCTTGAAAAACATTTATGAAGAAGTTTCACTGAACATCTTTGATAATCTTGATACTCCAGACATCTCTTTGTCAAAGTTACCCTAAAATGTGAACCATGGAAATCATGATTTACAGTAATAGCCTGAATCTAGGTGTAAGGTGGAAAAGAGAGAAGAGAGAGGACAAAGCAGATGGTGTGGTCAGACGGACCCTCTTATTGTGCTTCCAAATCTGAGACTACTTTCCACAAGAAGAATCTACTGACACCAGACTACCACCCTCTTAATTTTATATATATATATATATATATATATATATTTATAAAACTTCTCAGTCAAATAAGCAATCAGGTGAACTAAAATTCTATGTACTATGTGAAGAAATCTAACTAACAAAGGGAATATAGACTAATTCCAAATTTGATGTTCTTTATTTTAATAGGCAACATACTTTAATATAAAACATCTACATTTTAATTGGCCCAGTTACTCCCTAAGTGGTGTTGGCAATAGTAATTCCACAAGAGATTTTCTTGTTCTAAGTGAGAGACTTCCTGGGTAGCTTTTGCAAAATGATCCTAATAGGGCTTAAAATGATCATATTTGGATTCTCACAAAAAGGGAATTTTAAAATAAGTTTTTATTAACTTGTCCGAGCATTTGTGTGTTAAGGCATTGGAAGGAAATGTATCTTTGCTGCTTAACTTCTGTGATCTAATAAATAGGTGAGTTTTCCATCATAGAGAGCAAAATTTCATTCATTCAAACTAAGCTAAATGTTTTTAATTCAAAAAGTATGGGCCGAATTGAAAATTAATTTGGTTTAGTCAGTCATTTAATTGCAGAGTTTGAATTAACAGTACAAGCAAGATAGCTAGGGAATGTTTAAAATCCTTTAAAGCATTAACTTTTCAGGCAAGTTGGAAATATGTCCAAAGAGTCTATTTACATATAACTCATTATTGCACTGCTTACTGATCGTGCTTATATATTCGTTAGAAAATGTACACGAATGGCCTCTGCTTTACTTTAGCTTAACTTGAGCCCCAATCTCCACTAAACTGAGAGCTGTAACAGAGCGTCATGGTGCCTTTTTACCACTTGAATACTGAAGCCACTCAAGTAAATGTTTGTTGAATGAATACATTTTCCTGAACCCTCAAAATAGAAAAACAGAACAAAATACACACAACATGAAGGAAACTTATCACCTAATGAAATGTTAAAAAAGGGATGATGAATCAAATCTGAAACAAAGACTGTATCCTAAGTAAATAGAACACATTAAATTATACATCTTAAGTTAGTAATAGTAAGTACTATTTAATTAATTTCCATTCTCCACCTCTAACTTGCCTATAAGTTTCTGGATTTACTTCCCCAAAGTTTTAGCCAGATGTCTCAATTCATTTTTCTTTATTAAAAATTAGTAGGCATAGTGAAGGAGATAATTTTACCTCTGTATCTGACTCTCCTACCATACAACTATTCAACATGTGTTTCTTTTGTAACTCAAAGACACAATCCAGAGTAACAAAAAATTAATCTGAAATTCTCAAACTAGCAGAAGAGGTTTACAGAAGCAAACTTTGCTTATAAAAATTTTGGTTCAGGAAAATACTAGAATTTTACATAAGGCGAATTCATGGCTGGAGAAAGATTTCTGTATAAGTACTGAAAATAATAAAATCATTATTTGAACACTATACACTTCAGACTTTTTATTAAACCAGCTGACCTACTCATTAAGTCGAAATGCTAACTCTTCTCACACCACATATGAAAACATGCATATTATGATCAGGTATAATGCATGAGTATACGGGTCTCCATAAAATTAAAACAGAGAGAAGCATCTACTCCCGACAAACACCAAGAATTACCTAAAACTCTGATTTAAAGTAAATCAAGTATTTCTCAAATTTTTAAAATAATTTTTGTAGGCGGATTTTCGAAAGACTTATTGGAGAGCGTCTATCTGTATCAGACACAAGTGTAATTGACTTCAAAAATCCATAAGCAAAGAAAGCTTAATGACCTTGCTTAATTAAAATGTGAAACGTCAGCCTCTTAAATTCCATGTATATGATTTTACAGGAGGCTTCAGTAAGTCACTCTCTTGACAAGAGCATTCAGATTGCAGAGAAGGCTGCAAAGGTGTTAATGACATTTACCCGCCTAATAAGAACTGTTCACACTTCATGGTTTTTCCTTGTTATTGCTCAGGACAGACACTAGCACCTCATTGAAAGATCAGTGCTGCAAGGGAAAAAAGTCCCCTGGAGACACCTCAGACTTGAGGAAAAGCACTAAATCAGGTGATGCTACACAGATGACATGTTTGATTCTCAGGGGTTCTTACTCACCCTGTGACCATGGATTTGAGGCAGTTAACACACAGCCAATCAAAACCCTCCCCCACTCCCAGAAGACAGGGCCATCCTCCTCTGCAGCAGGCAGAGTGAAGGGTAGGGAGAAAAAGAAACTTCTTTCAGGTGCCCTAGATCTAACAGGATCCAAATGTCTTGTACCGCTCTCAGTTAATCTCCATCAATGTGTGGCTGAATGAATACAACACTAACCTTTTCACCTAAGAAACCACAATTTCAATCCAATGTAAAGACACCGGAGGATCAATGGACAGAGGCACTCATATTTTAAAGCAATAAAGCACTGCAAAAAGGGAAAGGGGAAAAAAAGAGTTTTTTGCCGTGGATTTGGCCACAGATTCAACCCGGTTTCCCTGGCTCAGCTATTATGAATTGGATCTCTGATTCAGAATTGAAAAGCTCCCAGCGCTGCCCCTATGGATCTCAAAACCTGGCACGGGCCCATGGCTACTGCAAGCGGACATTCCCTCACATGTCAATATGTGGAAAAGTGATTCCTGCCGGTGATGGAATGACGGCTGACTCAATGGAATATACTCAGCATGAACTCTCAATTCTGGCAGAGATGACAGGACACAGAGACAAAGAGCTCTTAATTACTCTTTCAAGGGGAATTTAAGTGTGTTTTGTTGTTAATTTAAAATTTCTAAACCTGTGTGCTGTACTTTTAAAAGAAGCAAATGAGTGAACCAATTTAAGGTGCATCCCCAGCTACCTAATTCTGTGTCTTATCAACACACCGTAAAATAAACAGGCTTAATATTGACGGATACCCTAGAGGCAAAAACCTATGGTATAGATACTCTATGGTTTAAATGTCAGTTTCTCTGAAGCATGGCCTAACCTGGCCTGACCATAAGCCAATATTTTCAGTAGTCTGTGTTCCAAACATTCTCCTATTTATTCCACTAAGGAATGTGGGGGAAAAAAAATGCCCGTTGTAGACAAGTATTCCTTCAGAATCGCATCCCAGAGAGGATGCAGTGTGCACCAGAGTCTTCGAATTACCACATTTACTCAACTGCTATTTTTAAAACCAAAAAGAAAAAAAAATCCACAGCAGGAAAAACATATTAAAATAAAAATAGAAAATACAGTAACCACATTACTCATACTAACTAGAAAGCTGCCTCTGACACTATTATTATGGCTTTGCTAAAGAGAGAAAATTACATGAGAACAAGGAAACCTCTCCTTACAGACAGGACCTTCAGTTCTCAAAGTCTCTAAAAAATGCTTTCCTGGGGGCTAGAGGTGAGAAATACACAGTAAACTGCAGATGAGCTCTGGAGAGTAAATGTGTATCAACCAATATCTCCTTCTCTTAATTTGGGGTCTGATGTACTATGGTCTGTTGTGACCATGCGAGGCGTTGCACTGTTAACGCAAAACTACACTGTCCAGCCTACCCTCCAAGTCTCTCGTCCCAAGTTTACCTTGACTGAGAGAGAGAGAAAGAAAGAAAGAGAGGGGATACAGAGGTCACTCAGTTGCCACCAACAAATGAAAATACTTCCTCGATAGCAACAGGACCTCAATGGTGAACTTCTAAAAATAACTGTTTATGAAGTTACTAGCCAGTAATCCACCTTTTTAAGTTTAAGTTGTTCAGCAGCAAATGTCAGGTCTGCGAACCAACAGAATCACTAGTCCCTCCCCTTAGAAACGGATGGTGACGTAAACATCATGTGAATGAATAACAGCTTCTGATCAACAGGCCCAGACTGGCCTAACCACACTCACCAACACCTCAGCTCAAAGCTGCTCACCCAACCGAAATGCAACGCTCTCCCTTAAACTTGTTCACAACTCTCTCCAACGTTAGCACTCTTCCTAAACGGAAAAAGGTTTGTTCCATCCCTTCTGCTAAGTAACAGTATCTCTCTTCTTCCTGAAGAATCTCCTCTTTCAACAGGTCTTCCTAGAGTAATTCAATTTGGCAGTGGTCACTTTAATTCTACTAGCAAATGCATTGGCCCGCGTTCTATTTTCCAGTTGCTGCTGGCATTACTTCCATAGCTGTCATGCATGAATCAAAAAAGTGTATCTTTATTTATGTTTGTCCCATCTGCACAGATTTAGCAAAAGCTTCTAGAAACCTGCACAGATCCTCATCTCACTTTCTGCTTTTCACAGCCCTTCGTGATTTCACATATGAGTATTTGAAATGTAGGTCACTCCAAAGAAACAGATGGTAGGCTAGGGTTGGGTCTTGAGAGCCTTCCCATGATTTTTGCTATAGTCATGATAGAGCTCATTCCCTGAGCAAGCCCCTCTCATTCTCCACTTGCCCCTTCTGTCAAATTGGGGGAAACATTATAAAAGGACACAGTAGCTCAAATAAAATATATGGACACGTAGAAGAATCACAAAGCTTTGTTGCTTTAGGAACTTAAGGGTTTTGGTGAGTGGGGAACTGGGAAATCGCTCGGCTTAAGGAATTAACATTTACTGAGCAATACTATGAATTTAACAAATTACTTCTCTCTATCCTCAAAACCCTATTATGTAGGTATCATCAGGAAAATGAGGCTCATAGAAATTATTTACTTTTTGCAAGGCTAGAGAGCTAACCGGTGGTAGAATTGCGGTCTAGACCCAAAGCTCAGGAACTTTCGACTTTAGATTCAACAAGGAGCATAAAAGAGTGTTGCTCTGGAGATCATATGGTTTAATCAATGCCATCACAGAGAACATCCATTTCAAATAAATCTGAACTGGTTCTTACCAATGGCAAATGGCCAGTGAGCTCTGGGCTCATTTCTACTCCTTCTGGGCAATACAAAAACCCTCCCTCCATCTCCCACAGACATAAATCCTATTCCAGTAGTCACTGAATTCCATGCTAGAATTTGGTGAGCTATGTATTTCTACTTTGCAAGGGTAAAAGGAGGAATATTTTTATTTTAGCTCTGAGCACAAAACATCAAGCTATGTCCTTGGATATAAGGTGTTTATTTTCATTGCTGTTCAAATAGTTAGAGCTTTGGCAAGGGATTCAAAAATTCCTGTATTCCATTTCCAGCTCTGACCCTGCCTGAGGCCTTCAGCTACGATAACTTTAAAACCAGGGATAATAGTCTCTGAAACTCTCTCTCTAATAGGGAGGTTAGGAGGATTGCTGGGATACCATCTATACAATAGTCCAAGCGGTTGGGAAAACTGACACTGTAAATACAGTACACTGTCCTGAACCATCTGCTTTTGTATATCCCTGCCAAAGACAGGGGGATCCTGACCATTCACACCCGTGATCCTTCTTGCCTGCAAGATTCACATATTGTTGAAATGATACAAAGACCCCTTATACCATGGTGGTGATAATCCGATCTTTAGTTGGAGTCAAATAATCCCACTCTATGCCAGTGCTATGGGTCATCTGTACGTTCTTATAGTTTTGAGCTTAATTCCCACGATTTGTTAACCGATGCTTCTTCCTTGTGAGTGAAGGCTTCCTGAGAGATCTTCTCTTGTGTACTCAGTACATAGTAATTAATCAACAAAATTGGTTATTTGGAGGACTACCTAAATGAATTTATACCTAGATCCATTTTTCTTTCTGCTCCAGAAATTTCCTCAAAATCTGTGAGGTCAGATAATAGCCATTAAAAAAAAGGGTGCCTATTTTAAATAAGTTTCACTTTATGCAATGGGGTGAAAGCCCAGATACTCTAATCATTTAAATAAATTCATCAAGTACTCATTCATTCTGTGCCAGGTGCTTGGAAGGGTACTGAAAGAGTTGATGAAACAGAGAAATGCAATGGTAATAAAATGATAGTCATATATGGAGTAAGTCATTACTCATAAAAAAGCACACATGCATACTCACTCACATACCACGTAGTAATGGTTAATTTCAAGAAGAGTGCTGTGGGCTACTTATTGCACTAAGGACTTTATACATATCATTTGAATAGCCTTTATGACGAAGACACTTAGGTTCAAATACGTTAAATGACCTATCTTAGGTGATAGAGCTATCAAAAGGTAAAACCAAGATTTATACCCACGTCTGTTCCACTCCCAAATCCAAAATCTTTGTCATGATACTCTCCCATCTCTTATTTGTAAAATCAAGCATGTACTATGTACATATGTACATGCAAGTTTGTGTATATGTATGTATATGCATAGGTATGTATGTATTATTTATTTACTATTGAATAGTAGCTACCTTTTTACCAGACTGGCTGGTAAGACACTCTGTTCTAAGAGGCATGGTGAAATATAAAACATCCATGATTTAAGGCTGCTTTATGCACACAGTTCTAAAATGACCAGGTTGGCAACAGTCTCGAGCAGCCTATATCATTATCATGTTAATAGTTAACATTTACTGGATACTTAGCAAGCGGCACGACTAAATGCTTTATGTGCATCATCTTATTTTATCTTCACAATAAACCCATGAGGTAGTTAATATCCCTGCTTTACAGGTGAGGGAGCCTAGCCTGAGGTGGATAAAGACATGAGTCTATTTCACACACTTAGTAAGAACTGCAGCCAGAACTTAGTAAGAACCTGCCTTAACTACACTAATATTCTGCCCTAAGCTTTCCTGGTCTGTTTAAAAAGAAGGCAGAATGCTGGCTATTCTACCACACATGAGAGGGGCACTGACCTGCGGGCATCCTGCAGGGGCAGAGGCATAGCTGGGAGCGACTGTTCAGTGGGACTAGTGTCCTAGCTCCCTTCAATCACATGGCCCTAATCAGACATAAGCTCTCATTAGCAACACGTGGAAAAGTGACCCACCCTACTTTCAGGCCTGGTCCATGAAAACCTCCCACACCACCCCTCCACCCACCTTCTCTTGGGACTGCCACCGGGATGAGGAAGCTGAGGGCCCAGAGAAGGGCAGAGCCATAAAACGGCAGAGGCTCTAAACTACTACTCCTCAAATCCCCTCTGGGAGGAAAGTGTTCACCACCCAGGAACGTCAGCTGGTCTCGCTGAGAAGGAGAAAGAAATTCCCATTGTGCTAGGCCACTAGTATTTCAGGGTTTACTTACTAAAACGACTAACATTTATCCCATTAACTAATCGCTAAAATGTGCTTCCTATCTTTTCCTAAGCATCGGACATCTGCAGAGAAACTTGTTTGGCCCCTGATACTGCCCTGCTGTTAACTGGTCGGACCTAGCTCTATGCACAGATGTAAGTGAAAAGTACCAACTTGAGTTGGAGTTTACAACTTCATGACTTCATCCATGTTATTTCATCTTTTTGCCATTCAAAAGCAAGAGAGATATAAAGGATTATCTCAACTTTAGAGATGAAGAAACCATGGGTAAGAATGGCACATTTTTCCATATTCACATAAATAATCAGTGGCAGTACTGAGACTTTAGCCCGATCTTCTTACTCAACAGCCCTTTACTATCCAACTTGATATCCTTTTATGGACCCAGAAAAGAGCTACTTCATCTCTGCTCCACTCCCTGCACATGATATAGTTGAAATCTTATTAATTAGGTATAAAACCTTTGCTTTTTTACACTCAATTACAAAAGGCATGTATCCCTGAAAAGGTAAGTCAAAGATGAGCATTTATAATGAAGCATAATTAAGTATTAGATCTAGAGGAAAAGTCTGCGTCGTGGAAATCAGAGAACAAAGGGAACCTGAAACAAGGTGGAGTATCAGGAAATAGGCAAGAAAAGGAACGCAAAAGAGGAACCAATTTCACCTAATTTTGCCACTAAGCACTTCTCAGGTCTTCTCTGTTCCCCAAACCACACCACTTTGAGGCCACAAGACTCTCACATATCACATTCTGGAAATACAGCTTGGCAGTCTTAAAAAAACAAAGCCAGAAACCACCCAAACACTGCCCATTGAGTCAGAGACCCACGCTGGAAACAGATTTCAAAATTTCCTCCCTCCAATATTTAGTAAGCACTATTACATGCCAGGCTGGGTGCTGGGAGGTGGGTTACAGTGACAAACAAGAGGTAAGTGGTTCTTACCCTCAGGAAGCTTATAGTGCACCCACTGTGCCAACTTGTAGCCTCTGTGTGATCATGGAAAAGTCACTTGACCTCTCTGAGCTTCAACAACTACAAATGTTAATTCACTGGCAATCTCTACAAGAGGGTGGTATAAGAAAGAGGATTCAAAGAGCGAAACATATGTGAACTTGTTCCGCAAAGGGCTGTTTAAATCCAAGTGTTTGCTTAATATTGATGTTTCCTACCACATGGATACCACAAAACACTTATTCTACACAGACCACTAGCTAGGGGGTGTGTGTGGGAGCTTCTGCTTCTCATTTTACTGTCCTCAATGGCCCAGCTGCTATTACAGCCTTTGGTCCCCAGGACACCTGAAGAAAGACTAAGGGCCCTCGGACCAACTGAAGTCATTAGATATTCCATGGGTTCCACGGTGAAATGTCAAGCTACATCAAGTGAAGCAGGTTTCTTTACCCATTCATTTAACAAGTACTTATTGAGTACCCTGCCTCTGTGGCATTCCCGAGTGAGGAAGCCAGGAAAAAACCATTTTAACAGTTGACTTGATTGATTTTAAATTGTATTGGAGCTTGAGGGATACAGTATCCTGAGATAGAGCCACATGAGGAAAGACCTACGTGGGTTAAGCTGGACTGAAAAGGTCTCTGTGAAAAAGTGGGTGGACACCTAAAGGACAAGGCATTGCCCAGGCAGAGAGACGAGTAGGAGAGTCCAGGTAGAAGAATCCACACATGCAAGCACCCTAAGTTGAAGAAGAGTTGAGTGTGTTCAGGAATGGAAGACTTCTGATGAGCTTCACAGGAAGAGGCTATAAAGCGGGCAAGGTTGGTGGAAGATACTTATCTATTCTCAGAAACCAACTTCTCAGAGCCTTTATTATGCTAATGTCATCACTAGGCTCTAAGGAAAGGATCCAGAGTGTAGGTCCTCCTAATGCTCAGGTCGGATCTCCGGAAGACAAATGCACCCAGGATACTCTGGGAAATGTTCTTCTAGAGCGTTGACTGTTCTATTAGTTCTGATTGTTTCAAGACACAGGTGACTTGAAATGTGCATCACTGCTCGTCCTCTCACCAGGCTGCTGACACCTCAGCTAATTATTCAGAGTGTCTGATACGGTTCCCTGAATTCTGGCAGGACTCATTTGCAAAGGAGGAGATTTCCACAGATGGACTGGCGTATGAACCCAGGCAAGTCAGTTACACGTTCAAACTGCAAAGAGACTGTGTGAACGCTTGATTTTTAAATGATTAAATTCAACAATGATAATCACCCATATTCCTATATCCTAGGCCAAAGACAAGGAAAATGGGGAAAGAACAGGCCACTGCTTTTATTCACTGTCAATAAACGTACTATGAGATGTAGACTTGAAATATGAACAACTCTTCAGCAGCAGAAAAAAATATCTCATGTTCCGTTACAGTTTGCTTTTTAGGATCAAATTGTCTATTTCCTCCTTTTTTCTGTTTTGTGAGAAAATGCCTAAAATTTACTTCACTTTTCTGGTACTTTCTGAATGAACACTTTAATTGGTACACAGGAGAATACTGGGTTCTTCACCTTTAAGATACTACCTGGATTCTTAAGTCACTGTAGTCCAAATCTTGCTCTGCATTTTACAGCCAGCTGGTTAGCTTATGAATCACACAGATAATCATATAAGTGAAAAGCAATTTTTATAGAAACAGTACAGGACCCTTGGAAAATATTGCTAGCCTCAAATAAATCTGTGCCACCACAATCATCTCCCTTTCTCTTTTAATAACCTCTTCAAACATGCCTGCAAAGGATAGGTTTGAACAGCCAGCTCTTCTTTCCCCCCAAATCCAAAAACTCAAAATCAGATCAGACACTGCTATTCTTCCACATTCAAAACGATTTCTGAAACCAGAAGTGGCTGTGTTTATACATCAGGGATGTAGGTTTGGGCCCAGAGAGAATTAAATTAATATCCTGGCTTCACCAGTTCAACTTACCGTACATCTTCATTTGCCCAGTAACACAATCTATAGCCAACTGCTAACCAAGTCAATATGTGGTAAGACTAACAGCCACCCTAACTTGCCTTGATAATTATTCTCTTCTAACTGACATAATATTCAATATACTGTTGTTGAGAGCAATAATGCTAAAATTGATGCCTTGAGGGCTACAAGACAATTGAGTTTTAGCCAGATAAAATAACTTGTACACTAATCGTGCATTATAGGGTTCCACAACCTTTGGATGCACATTTTATAGTCTACCTGCTCAAAAATGTTACATATAATTATATTCAAAGTCATCTGAGCATACCTTATCATTAGCATATATAATTTTAAAAGTACTGGCCAATAATCAAATAACACTGCTTTAGAGGAAAAAAAGGTTTATTTCTATAGTCTAGTTCTTGCTTATTTTTTTTTAATGAAATGAGCATTCTCTCACTACATAAATAACAGTATTGTGTCCTTCAACCTCTTGCTTTTTTCCTAAACCAAGAATTGTTTTCACAAGAAACAAGTAGATGATAAATGCTGAATGACAAAAAGCATCATTTAAATAAAATCCATATGACATCAGTACTACCAATAAAACAAGACAGAAATGAAACCTAGTGTTCCTCGAATATAAAAATCATCTATGATTTTCTCAAAATGTCAATTTCAGACCCTGAGTGGAGAAAACAGATTATATTAAATTTGAGACTTTCTCAAAATCTCTATGACATTAATGAAAATTAATTATAATTTTTGCAATTAAGTAATTAAGTATCATAATAAATAACAGTGTTCCTTATTAGGCAGTATTTCACCCCAAAATAAGAGACTATAAATATTAGTTTGTGGTTTTGTTGAATTTTCCTCTGAAATTTAATTTCTCTTGTAATTTTGTATCTTTAAATCCTAGGCCCTCATACAAAACTAAATATGGAATACATTTTCTATTCCTGTCTTACAGTTAAGTGCAAATGCTGAGAAAAAATTAACACCTAAGTAACAATTTCAAGTTAAACAAAGAACAGGCACCATTCAAGGCAGAACATTAGGACTACAGCACAGAACAACGAGCAGGTTCTGTATTTACTGCCATCAAAATGCTACGGGACACTGGGTTGTTACGATGGCAATTAATCACAGCCATGCTCGTATCTCTGTGTTTCAACAGTAAGAGACCATGTGTATGGTCCAGCTATCTCAGGCAAAAATAGACACGTTGAACTGAAATACAGCATTGGTGACAGAACGAAGCATCACACTGGAGGCAGTAAAGATGTGACGAGGTCGGGGCATATACTACCCTACACTTTATAAAGGAAGGAGTGCTTAGCCAAGCTGACAGTGCCATTCAGAAATCTGCAAGACGTTTGTTCCTTCCTGCAGGGTAGAACCCATCCCAAATGCACATTAATAATCATGTGTGGAAACAACTGTAGAAAGACATGGCTCTGTGTGTGTCTCCAGATTAGCCTAAGTGGGGATTGTGGAACTGGTTCCATGCTTTGTTCTTCCTGGCCCCTTCCTCATGGACCCTGCACCGCCTTAGGACCCCCTGACCACCCAGGACTTAACTTTCCACCCACCCCCACTGAAATGTCCCCAACCTGAGGCAAATGAGAGAATGCTTGTGAAAGTCTTGTATAAACTGAAAACGTAATATATAATTATTCCTATTATCAGCACCATCTCATCTTCTGAGGGCCAAATGCCCTGTGCCTTCCAAGTTGACGTCTCACTACGAAATGATTCTACGCTAACTAAAGCAGTCACGGGAGCAGGCGGGTGATCCTACCTTCCCTCTTTCTCTACTTCCACTCAGCATCCGTCGTCCGCTCGCCCTGGCTTAACCCCTGGTGGTACCACACAGGAGAATGACAGGAGCGTGTGTGTTCACGCCAGGTTAAAGCCAGGGCGGGACTCGAGGCCCCCTCCCCCACTCATCACATACCAAGCTGGCAGCCTCACACACAACACAGGGCGGTCCGGGGAATCAACAAGGCTGGCAGAGCCAAGACCAATTTTTTTTTTTTTGAATGGGTCAATTCTCCTGGTATTATCCCCCATAAGAAATTTCAAAAACATCACTTCAGATTCTACCTTCTCCAACTGTGATCTCCTTTGGCAGGAGGGAGTATTTCTTCATCGTCCAGTGTAGTCTTTTTGGATCCTGGGGTCTCCCAACATGCTGCTTTCAACATTTACCCTTCAAGGGTTGTGGGAAGACAGATGGCCATAAAAACATTTCAGAGGCAAAGTACACAATGCAAAACGACTCATGACATAACGGCAAAAAATGATGGAAAAGGCGAGGAGGCTGGGGGCATGGGGAGTGGAGGCTGCAGGCCCTTCGGAAAAGTCTCAAGACTCTTACCAGACCGGAAGCGCCCCGACACACAGAAGGGGCTCAAGCTGGAGGAACAGGTGCTGTGAAGGCCAAATCTACAACCACGTTTGCATGTTTTGGAGTGTGAGGGTTTACTGATTACAAAAGCAGGGAGTTTACAGAGTTGTTCCTTTGACTTGGATGAAGAAGCAATAAATGGTTAGGGTACAGAGAAGAGACAACCAAGAAAATACCAAACCTACCAAGTAAGCGTGAGAACGAGCCCTAGGAAACCCAGATGAAGAGCAATTTCAGATTTTCGCACACCCATCACCCACCTCCGCCCCCTCCCTTTTAGTAGGGCTTCGAGAAGGCCTGTTGGGGAAGCCAGGAGGCCCGCGTTGTAGAGAGAGGGAGCTGAATTCAAAAGAATGCAAACAGAGCAACCCTAGGCAACAGGCCACTACTTCCTTTCTAACGTTCACCACTGAGGCCGGATGCCAGCCCACTGGCACACAGCTCCTTTCTTCCAATTCCCTGAGCAGCCCGCCAAAAGGACCACGTTAACCAGAATGGGGCGTGCAGGCCTGGGCCTGTGAGGGGCAGGAAGGAGGGCAGGTTTGCCGAGGGCTCCTACCCCAGCCCTTCTCCAGCTGGCCCCCGACACCGGCTTGACGTCCTCCCCCTACCTGCAGGATGTACCCCCGGACGTAGTCACGCAGGGTCCAGCCCAGGCCGTGCAGGATGTGCAGCACCTCCTCCTGCTTCAGGACGCTGAAGAGACGGTCCAGCAGGATCTTGAGCCGCACAGGCACCGCCTGCGTCCCGTAGAGCATCAGACTGCTGATGTCAAACACCACGTTGGACTGCACGATCTCCACTTGCGTGGGGTGGTAGAGGTGCTGCGTGCTGAGCTTATCCAAGGCTGCGGTGGTCCCGCCAGAGGTCCAGGGGCAGGTGGGAATAAAGAGATAAAAAGGAGAGGGCAGAGACAAAGAAAGGAGAAACGAGTTACTGGGAGTTACAGGGGGCTCCATGTCTATAGCTGGATCATAATCACAGATGTCTAAGCGGGACTGTGCAATGTAAATAGTGCTCTTCCCACCTCCTCCCGGTTTTGTTTGTTTGTTTTTTGGATTCCGTGTGTTTATAAATTGCAGACGACAGCAAATACAAAATACATTTGGCTTTCAGGAAGAGAGCCACTGAGGAGGTTTCTAAATGACTGTGGCTGGTGCTAAAAACCTGACTAATTAATTTGCTAATTGAACTATGGCTCAACCCAAGTTACCACGGTATTCCCCTCCCCGCACCAAAAGAAGGAACACGCACACAACTGCCAACTCGGCCACAAGAGCGGGCTCAACCAACATCGTTTTTCTGAATAAGATTCACCCCTTATGATACCTGGATGGTTTGAAGAGGAAAAGAAAGGTGTTCTTTAGATGTACAGGGGAAAAAGGACTAACTCAGAGGGAATAAGGAAAGCTGACCTCTGGGTGGGGGGACTAGTCATTCACTTCAAAGCTGAATTAGCTAAGGGGAATTATCCCAAGACTTAATTCTCCAAAATTCCCTTCTTGCTGTTTACCTGTTAGTTCAGTGTTCTCTAAAAGTTATTCAGGAGAAACAAACAAGAAAAGGAATTCAAGTCATAATTAGGTATTTTATTAACAGCTCTGACAAGGGCTCAGTATGAGATGAAACTGGAAAAAAAAAATGACTACAATCAAAGTACGAGAATTTCTGTGTATTTCAGCTGCGTCATTTCAGCACAGAAAACTGAGGATGACCATTCGCAGAGTAAATATTTTTAGTGGAACTAATATTTCAACAATTAGGCTTTTTTCTCCTCAAATCTAAGAAATCACATCTCTTCTCCCTAGCTCTGAAAGCCAAGATAAGGCCATACATTCTCATCCCCATCCTTATCTGAGTTACCGGGAACCCTACTGCAGATAATGTAACGACATTTATCCTCAGTTTCTCTAAAGTGACCCATTAAGATAGTGCTGTCTCACCTACAGGGCTCAAAGAGATGCTGAGAAGATGAATAAGATAACGAATGAGAGGTGCTTTGAACTCCCGAAGAGAACACAAAAGCATTAGATCAACTATCAGAATTACACACATGACCTTCTGAAGATTAAAAGAGATAAACACGTGAGCCTGAAAGATGGTCATCTCATGAGTCAGGCAAATGGGTATCAGACAACAACCGCCAGGCTCAAATCCTAACTCTACCTGCAAGCACCCAAGGTTTCTGCAAGCTCGAAACCATTCTTAATACCTTCTCCCCCAATGGCACAGGCTACCGTTCGTGTACACTCTGAGCAGTTCCTCTTTTAATGTACCGGTATTTCTGCATATTAATGTGGGGTATTTAAAAGTGCGCATGCGCACACACTCACTTTTTAGTATTTCAAGTGTATTTTTTTAGGGCTCCTCCTCCACTCTCGTTTCCTCCTGACTTGTGGTCACTGGAGAGTTCATGTACTCTTGATAAATTGCCTTCTTACATCCACAGTGTAAAGGCCCTTATCATTTACCCGCTGGCTTCATTCAACACATTTACTCCCAGGAATACTTTGTCAAAGATTTCGGGTTTCCTCATACTTCATTTCTTGCAGCTGATTTGTCTGATCTTTCCTATTCTAGTGGTTAAGTCAACTTTGAATAAATAGCTTTAAAAATTAATTTAACGTTTGGGAAAGATAAGGGATTCACAAGCCCAGGGATTGAAGTCTTCTCTCACTCCACAGGGCATTTAGACAGCAAAAATGCAGGAAAGAGGTATTATTATCCCTGTTTTTCTTCAAGTACAGCTTAACTGCTCAGCCTTCTGATGAGTCGCTGCTCTGCTTACAGAAATCCAGTGCCCAGGTCGAGGGAAATCTCCTCTTCCGTTTCCCTTTATCAACCTTCCTGGCCCATATCAAGCACTTCTTCACAAAATATACTGCTGTGACCACAACAAATATGAAACTGGGAGGGATGAGTAGAGGCGAAATAAAATGACGCCAAACCTGATTTTTGTCCATGTGTTCGGCACCTTGTATCTATGCATTAAGTATATGCAGGTGCGTGCACCAGTGTGTTCTAAGGCCAGGCGGAAAGCTGTCACCCCTCTCCCTCTCACTCCTTAAAAAGGGCTGGAAGTTTTAGAAGATGAAGAGGACTAAACTGTTGAGGGCACAGAAACAAAGAGAAGTTGTTCAGAGAATTGAAAGAGCACAGGTGGAACAGGTAAAAGCAAAAGTATTCCCCTATATATGCTTGTGAGACCGTCAGAGAGTGAGAGTATTAAAAGGACATTACTGATTCTTTAGCATGCCACATGTCAAGAAGTAGGAATACACATAAATAAATAGGCCACATAAATACACAGTGGAGGTCAACAACTTTTTCTGTAAAGGTCCAGACTGTAAATATTTTAGGTTTATGGGCCATGCCCTGTGTTTCACAGCTACTCTCCTCTGCTACTATAGAGGGAAACAGAGCAGACTTAAACTAATGGGCATGTCTATGTTCCAATAAAACTTTATTTACACAAATAGGTATCTGGCTACATTTTGGGCTCTGATATGGAACATGAAAGGGCGGACCAAATAGTCAAAGAAAGTCAATAGTTGATAAGGAAAAAGCCCCACGGGTATGATTTAAGCAGCAGTTACCTAGGAGATGAGCCATAGAGGAAGTCTTTAAAAATTAAAGACTGCTCAGCTTGCAGATGTCAACTGCAAATTTCAGCATAAACATATCATCAAAAATTATGCTCGGTCAAATTTCTTGAATGAATCAAAATTTTCTGCTTTATAACTGCTGGATTGTACTGCATCACCAAGTTGACAACAGCTTTGGGAGGGGATGTCTCCTTGGTTGGCAAAGGGTTAAGTAACAATTTTTAAACTGTCATAATAACAGTAAACTGAGAACTGGACTTCTGCCTAATGTCATGCTCTTCTTATGTCTGACTGTGGGAGATTCGAGTCTGGATCTCAGGCAGGTTAGGAATATGAGTTGGGCCAATGGGAACAAAGGAAATGTAGGGCAAGAACTTGTTCAGCAGGATGGAGTGGGAAAATGATGGTCATCTACCTTTATGAGCTATGGACCTAACCATCTGCTAAAATTGTCCTATATCAATGGTATTGCCAAAATTCCATTTTCAAATGAAATCTTAGCCAGAAATTGGGTATAAAAATACATGAAAGTGAAGCTACTCTTAATAAAGCTCGAGTGAGCATGAATTTGACAACTTCCCACCATGCATTACTCTCTTCTTCCCTTCCTCCTGTTTAAGCATCTCAGTGGGACCCCTAGAGTTCCCAGAAGCACAGTTTGAAAAGCACTTGTCTATACAATAATATGATACCAAGTGTTTCACCTGCTGTGCCTCCCCTTCATTCTGGGAACAGAAACTGGATTTCCCTTCAGGGAACCCCTCTTCTCCTACACTCAGTACCATTTATTTCATAGAACAGAATATTCCTGAAGCCAGGCCTGGAAAACCAGTACCTCCCAGTTCCTTGGCCAAAACAACCAGTTTAAGAATGGGCAAGTGGGGCTTCCCTGGTGGTGCAGTGGTTAAGAATCCGCCTACCAATGCAGGGGACATGGGTTCAAGCCCTGGTCCGGGAAGATCCCACATGCCACGGAGCAGCTAGGCCCGTGTGCCACAACTACTGAGCCTGCGCTCTAGAGCCCACGAGCCACAACTCCTGAGCCCGAGTGCCACAATTACTGAAGCCCGCGTGCCTAGAGCCTGTGCTCCACAACAGGAGAGGCCATTGCAGTGAGAAGCCCGCGCACCGCAACGAAGAGTAGCCCCTGCTCACCGCAACTGGAGAAAGCCCGCACGCAGCAACGAAGACCCAAGGCAGCCAAAAATAAATAAATAAGTAAATTTATTACAAAAAAAAAGAATGGGCAAGTGACCTAAGTCTGAAGAGTGATATTGAATCCAGGCTTTCAGTTAGAAATACTAGGGAGTTCTTCCCTCTTCTTGAAATTTGTAGCTGGCAAATATGCTTGGGAATGAGAATCACATGGAGGACAGTTGAGCCACAGGATGGTCTGAGAAAGACTAAGGACTGACAATATTGTTTGATCCAGAAGATACAGATATGGCAGTGCCTGAGGGTGGGACCCTCCCAGAAATTTCAGTTACACGAGCCAACAAAAGCTCTCTCTCCCTTTCTCTCTTTCTATGTCTGCTTGAAGTAGGATTCTGTAATTTGTATCTAAAAGAGCCTTAACTAAGACAACTACCTTTTTGGGGTATCCTTCCAGCTAGATAACATGTATTTCAAAGGAGCTGTCAGTGGTTCAACAACGTATGTTAGTTCCAGGCCAAATGCAATTCACAATTTCTCTAGTGACTGGAATGAGGGTATCCTGAACAATTTCATATCTCATACAAATTTGCAAAGGGTGATGGATGCCATCAACAACATTAATAAATAAAAATAATTGTTGTATGGGGAAGGGGAATAAAGGAAATGACCATTTAAGTACTAACTAAATATTAGGCATCATTCTAAAGGGTTACAATAATCTCGTTTAATCCTTTAAAAAAAATTAAAACACAAGGTATTACTATTACTGACTATTTGGAGATCACAGGTTCCATGAGGGTCAGTAACTGGCCTAAGGTCACTTAGTTATTTCTCCCAAGAAATTCTGTTTCTACCACACGTTCAGATAAACAGTCAATAAACAACTCTGGAAATGTGCAAGTCTTCATCATGTTGGAAGTCCCTAACTCCCAACAATCTGGGCTTCCTGCCCATCACTCTGCTGAAGCAAGCATTTCAAAGGTCACCAACACCTGCCTTACTACAAAATCCAATTGCTTTTCCCTTCATTCTTCTCCATGATCTCTCCATAGCAGCTGACCTTATTGAACACCATTCCTCCTAAAATGCTCTTCTCCTTCATTCACGCATACATGCATTTATTCACTGGCACTTAACAACTTATCACCAAGGCAGGTGCTGCATGCAGATGCAAAAGTCATCTTTGCTGTAAAAGAGCTGTGATAAAGTACTGTAGGACAAAGAAGAGAGGGCCACTCTGCCGGGAAGGCATACTCTTGTAAGACATCAGCAAGCGAGAAAAGGAGGAGGACAGTCCAGGTAGACGGAACTAAGGCAGGGGTTCTCAAACATTATGTGTCTCAAAATCAGATGAAGGGCTTGTTAAAACACAGGTCAGATGGCTGGGCCACCTTCCCCTGGAGTTTCTGATTCACTGGGTCAGGGGTGGGGGCCAAGAATTGGCATTTCTAACAAGTCTCCACAAGACACTGATGCTGCTGGCCAGGGACCATACTTTGAGAACCACTGCACTAATGGGGTGTGTGTAAGAGAAATGAATATCCAAAGAATGTGTCAGGCTTGCAGCAAAAGAGTTGAAGATAAATACAGAAAAGTCAGATGGGCAGTCTGTAAGAAACCTTAACACTGCAGGCCAAAACCTGTGGAAAGGTTATAATATAATTTTATTTCTGGTTAATAGGATATAGAAAATATTAAACATTTTATAAGGTGAAAATGACTTATAATTTTAGATGTAAAACTCTGACGAGAGTCCAGAAGTTTATTTAAAGCAATAGGTGTCAGCTGGGGACACATGGCCACAGAGCCACCACCCCTAAGGAAGAAGGGTCGAGAGGGAGATGGTCATGGTTCGGGTGAAAAATTACCACAGGTGATGCTGACATACACGCCTACAATACATGCCACTGAAAACCACAGAGATGAGTTAGAGGGCAGGATGACTCAGAGTTAAGTGAACAGGGTAGGAAATGTTTGCAATACTCCACTGGGAGACGCCCTGACTCAGTGGACTTCAAATGATGATCTGCTTAAACCTGGGGTATGCACTGGCCTTTCAGAGATACGCAGACATGGGGACTCAATTTCCAGATCCTGTAATCCCATATTTACTCTTTCCTAAAACTGATCCCCCTGAGAACAGGCCCGCCTGTTCATGCAGATTATCCATCCCCAATTCTCCTGTGAAAACTATACCCTTCTTTCCTTTACCAAATAAAGGCATACTCTGACTTGACTTATACAGTGCATTGGCCCAGGGTGTAAAGCTCTTCTGGGTGTCAAAATAGTGGCCAGTTTGAATCGCTTTGTGAAGCCTTGTTTAAGGATTAATAAAAACACCAAGAACCTGGAAAAGGGCCCTCTTTCCCTGATTATGCATATATGAGTAAAGGGTAGCTAGAACCTGATATTTGGGTCTACGCTGGAGTTTTCAGAATTCAGACATTACGTAAAATGGGCAGCAGTCACGCACTCACCTCTTGCATTCCTATTTAATAACGTATCACTGTTTAGGAAGTATCCTGTGAGCGCAAAGCAAAAGTGTCCAATGCTGAAAATGGCTTTTCCCTCCATTCTTTTCAATTATTCCTGATACTCATCCCCAGGAGGTGTCATCACCTGGGAAAAAAAGCTCCCGAGCACATGTGATGCCTACTCTTTTAAGTTCAGTTTGAATATTTTCCCAGACCTATGAAATTTGGAAGATGCACTGAATAAAACCTGTGGATAGGAATTTTACAGAAATTCAGAAACGATGTTTATCATTTAATAAGGTAGTTACTACCCATTTAATCAAATACTATCAAAATATTTATTTGTTATGATTAATCATCATTTTCATCTTATAAAGTTTTGAATATGTCTACATCCTGTTAATAGAAATAAAATTAAATTATGACCTAAATGCCAAAGCACTGAATTTTTAGCAGTATATAACTTCTTTCATTAAACACATTAAAAGTTTGACCATGTTTTTATAAAATATGGCTCTTATCTACTTTGTTCCTGAAGTCCAACACCAGATTGTGATACACATGATCATTATCAAAGTAATACCCTGACTTTTAACATACTCATTTCATAAAAATCTTAAGTTATACATTATAGTGCATCATTACTAATTAAGTAATGAGAAATAGCATTTCTATTGTACACTTAATAGATTAATTTTATTAGCTCCACACTTTATTCTAGACTGTTTTAGCAAACTATCCTATGAATTGCAGTTCATAATTTATTGATTATTTACAACTTTTCTCAAAATGCATATTAATACATTTGAATTGAAATGTGACTTCATTTTTTTTCCCAATGATAATTCACCCTGATTTGACCATGAGCACTGGTGGAAATTTTCATCAATTAAGAGAGCTAAATATGCAGTAATAAAAGTTATCACCTTTAAAAAAAAGATATATTGCAGAAATCATTTGAATAACTAACACAGTATTTTTATTTTCTCAGTCTTTTTGGTGTATACAAGAATAAATGATATGCCTCTAAGTGAAAGACTAATAGCTAAGTTTATAAATTGGCATTTGCTATGTCTTGTTAATGTCTTTCTCCAGAAACTGAGAAAGTAAATGACTCTAACAACATCTGGGTAATAAGGTGGATGAAGCAAAGAGAAACTAACTGATCACTGTGTAACTGTTGGCACATAATCTGAAATGATTTCTAAGAACCGAATGACAATGTGATAAAGTTCCTAGTCCCACCTATTCATGTGAACAGGTGTCTGAGCACTTAGATCTGCAAAAATGGGGAAGGAACCGATAGTGTACCTTTCCTCTTTCTTACAATAAGTATTAATCATTTATTGATACATGAACTAATCTAGGAAGAAAAATTATGAAAACCTGTAATATTTATATTGCTTTGATCTTACTCCTCTTGGTCAAAATTAAACAATAAAATTTCCATTTATGGATATATTATCTTATTTTCTTAATTTTCCTTGCAGACATGAATGATAAAAGACTTTCCAGTGAACGTATGATTTCATTTGTGGTAATGTTATTTGGGGACAGTGAACTGGAAACAAGAGTTAAGGAGAAAAAATAACGACTTAGAACAATGATTTAAAGTTCCCAGTGTTTCAAGAGCGCTTGCTATCCTCCAGATTGAGGACAGAAATTCTAGGGCCAGACTCCAAGGGTTCAAATGCTAGCTCTGCCACCAACGTGCTGCATGACCTTAGCAAGTTACTTAGCATATGAAAATGTTAGGATGGAACTTTGTTTTCAAAATTCTTTTGGGGGCAGGCAAGACAATAGCATGAAGACCACTACCTTAGTACAAGGAAAAAGAAAAGGAGAACAAAGGATCAAGACCAAGCTAACAAGTATGGGGAAGAAAATAGATGCTTGGAGTGAAGATGAGTCAGGGTTACAGGATGACTGAGATTTTCAAGTTTGGAGGATTTGGACAGGAAATCAACTAAGATGCAGGGGACCCATCAGGATTCCAGAGGAGCTGCCTCTCCAGCTGCCCACCTGTGATCATCTGCCTCTAGGAATCCAACTACTCCTATACTACACCGGCCATCCCTAACCTGTAAGTTGAGTTCTACCCAAACTCTGTGCCCTCAACTCCAAACATGTACTTGTGACCCCTACTGCTGTGAAAGGTAAGCCCAAGAAACTAGGCCAAAATGCTTGAAATCAAATCTTTTTTGTTGTGATTTTTTTGACTGAATATGTCATAGATGCTCATTGAAAAAATATAAATTTGAGAAAAAGAAAAACAAACGGAAGACAGTCATACATAATCCCACCAACCAAAGGCACTATTGTCTACATGTTGATGTAGCTGCATCTACTTTTCTTCAGTCCATAATTTTATGTAGTTAAGGGTCACACACTAGTTACAAATTTCTATCTTGTTGTTGTTTTTCTCACTGAATTTTATATAGCATGAACACTCAAAATTATCTCTGACCACCTAGTCCCCATAAATGTCTCCACTGCAGTTCCCCTGGATCTAACCCTCCTCTCTGGCCTAACTTCTACCACTTCAGTAGAAGCTTTTAGACTCTCCTAAGTCCACTACTGCAAGCGACTCCTGGCTGGTCTGCTGTGGTGTGGTCTGCCTCTGCTCTCTCTGGTGTAATACAGAAAGAACAGAGTCAGTTCTCAAGTCAGTATTCTCAAAAGACTGCTTAGAATATGTCTCTTTTCTGCTCAAAAGTTTCCAGTAATGCTCCAGCCCTACCCTCCCAGCCCCCAAATTCTTAACCTGGGTCAGAAGACCTTGGAAAGACTGATTTACTACTTTCCAGCCTAATAACCCTCTAACGTGGCTCTCTGTTCCAACAAAAGTGAGCTGCCCACTGCCTTTCTAACAAAACTAGTGAGGAAAGCAGACTTTAAAAAAATACACATTAACACACAGTATTACAAACTGGGTATGTGACATGAGAACATAATTTAAACAGGGCTAGGGATGGGGTGTTCCAGGCAAAGCCATTTCTGTTAGGACGTGAACAAGGGAGAGCAGCATACGATGAGGCTGGAGAGACAAGTAGGGCTCCACCTGCTGAGCTACATTTTTCAAATTTTCAATTTTTCAATGCTGTTCATTAAGGGCCTTTCCTCTTTCTTTCTTTACCTTTTTAACTACCCTTTTCTTCCAGCTTCCATACAAGTTCTGTTTTCCTTTTCTAAAAAACTTGGAGAGGTCCCCTCATCTAAGAGCAAACTGTCTCAACAATGATAGCACTTAAAGTGAGCCAATCATGCACATACCAACTATATGTTGCCCATTTACTGGCTCGCTTCTGTGCCTATTTTATCATAAGAGCTTCAGCAACCATATCTGAAACATAATCAGTCAAGGGTGTTCAGCCCTCATATTGTTGAGTGGATGAACACAGCTAGTGTGCAAAGATAGGATTCGATTCCACTGTGCCACCCAATTCTTAATTTCACTCACGTCTCATTCTCAGCCCTCCGCTTTGCTCTTTACACTCTAGAGAACAGTGGGGGTAGGTAATTACAGCAGTTTAGGAAGTGAGATGGGGCTGCTAGCTGAGCAGAAATTAACTAAAGTTGCATAATTTATTCCCTTTCCTACCACTTCAAGCATTATTTGGGGGCATCCAATGGATTTCTAGGTAAAAGCAGTATGAGATCTAGTGGTATTAAAGAAAACAAGCTTAATACCAGGGTGCAGAGACCACATCATAATGAATAGACATTAGGAGAATCATAGTACAGGTCACTAAGTTTGTGATCCATGTGCTAGATCTATGGTCTGCTAGCTATAGGAAAAGGTATAGTAGAGCCAGTCCTCCTCCATATCCATGGGTACTGACCCATGGGCTCAACCGACCGTGGATGGAAAATATTCACAAACAAAAAATTCCATGAAGTTCCAAAAAAGCAAAACTTGAATTTGCCATGTTCTACAACTACTTACATAGCATTTACATTACATTTACATTACTTACACAGCATTTACATTGTATTAGGTATTATAAGTAATCTAGAGATGATGAACGTATATGGTGGATTTGGGAGGATATGCATAGGTTATATGCAAATACTACAGCGTTTTAGTATAAGAAACTTGAGCATCCATGGATTTTGATATCCGTGCGGGTCCTGGAACCAAATCCCTTGGATACCAAGGGACAAGTGTATAGACTTTGGAAAGGGGTCAGAGAACAGTCAACACAATAAGAAGAGCATCTACAAATAAAAGATTATTTTTCTTTTGTAAAAGGTCTGGAGGAAAAGAAAAAAAGCAAACAGATAAATTAACCTCTTTTTTAGTATGCAGAACTTTATTGGGAAAAAGAAAACGGTTTAAATGTACAATATGGATACTAGTGAGAAAAAGAAAAAAAATTCATACCATAAGAGCTTATTAAACTGTGAATTAGGTTACTGAGGTAACATAATTTACCTAGATTTCTTTACAATGCCAGAAACAGAAGTTTAAACTGGTCATTTTCAGGCTATAAAACAAAGGAGAAATTGGGGCCTGGATATAATTTCAATAAACACTTTGATAGGATCTATAGTTTTTCAAAGGAAAGTGGTGGCTAAGCCACAAGACCCAAAAAATACACACAAGTCAGTGTGAAGAAAACTCATTTCTGTCAAGAACAGAATCACCATAAAGACAACAGCCGGAATTTCTGTGGTTCATTAATGTAAGTGTGTAACGTAAATGTAAAATAAGTATAAAATGTAATGCAAAATATGGAATAAATGTGAAGTAATATATACTTTTAACTACGTTGCTAACTTAAAGAACAAAGTAATGTCCTTTATAAAATTCAGTTTTCAAATGTATAAAATAGTACTGGCAGTGTGTGAGGGGTGGTTATAAAAGAACTTGCATCTATTAAATGAAATGTGAATAACTATTTTTTTATTTCGATTTTTAATAACAGGAATTACTCCCCAAACCTTCAAATAAATTAAAATAAATGTAAACCTGTAATTCTACAGACTTCACTTCCAATATTTTCTGTGAAGGTCACAGAAATAAGACCATATTCAGATACATTTTTTTCTTAATGTAGGAGTATAAAAGTGCTTTTCACCGATCCTAGAAAATTGGCTCTCAGTGATAGTTTATAGTTCTTAGTTTTCCACAACTTTTTTTAAACATAACTTTCTTTAAAAGCCAAATTCAAGTGACTTAGGTGGTTTTCACAGGAATACGCTCGAATACTTCAGGCCCTGATGTCCAGTGGATTCCATTGAATAGCTGTTCAGGCATGGTGGTGTGAAGCTTATAGCCATTCAATAAAATAAAAAGTGAGCCAAATGAAATGATTTTTCAAAGCCACCTACTTTGCAGAGTAAAACAATTAAAATTTTGTATGAAAACGGTCTAAAAGGAAGCCTTTTATTTCACTAATTTCCAGTCCTGTCCTGGATATTTTTCAATTTTTAAATGCTAATTTGAAGCAATTTTAGAAAAAAAAAATTAAAGAAGCCTTATTCTTTCATTTTGGGAGAAAGCCAAGTGAGCCTTAAATTGCAAAGCTAATTGTTTCGAGAACTCCAGTCTCTTGCGCCCCAACTCCCCTTAGGATTCCAAATTATAATAGCATCAAGTGGTCAGCTTTTAGGAGCTGTGAGTCCTAGAATACTATTTTAATTTCTAAGAGGTTAACATTTCAATGTGTCTTTAAATGTTGTTTTATGGAACTCTTTCCACGATTACTTTAAGAGTCGAATAAAAACAGTTGTTAGTGACAGAATTTTATTACGACAATTTCTGGGGGCTGATTTTTAAGTTTTGATTACTTATAATCAGAATATTGTTCCCTTTCCTACTTCAAGTACCCAGACCATAACCTCTGAATTTATAAGGGTGGGTGGCTCTTCATTCTTGCTAATATGACCAATAATTTCCAATTATACCCCACTTTATAATATGCACACTATACCCAATATAATGATATGTCATTTCAAGGTAGCTAGCCCATGAACTTCTACAGGTTTAATGGGATTTTGCATATTTAGAATTTCATCATAAAGGGGCCCTTTGGAATCATTATAACATCAATCCTTTCCCATTATAAGACTCAGCTCTCTTACTAGGCAAGAGCATCAGGGCGCAGGGCAAAGCTTTAACCCACCCGTAGGTTGTAAGCCAGTTCCCAATAAAAGCCGTAGCACTGGGGGAGAACATTAATAAATGGCAATGATGACATATTAAAAACTTTTTAGTGAATCAGGGGATCGATCAGGAAGGTGGACCATGATTGTTACTAAGAGAAAAAGTCCTTCTGACTTGAAGTAATATTTAGATCTGCACGTTTTATGCACTACTTTTGGGGGGAGAGAACTGTGTAATTGGGAGCAAATTAAGTACAAAATAACTCATGTTCCATTTAAGTCATAACTTTCTAACTGGAACTGTCAAGGCTGAATTAATTAGGATATTTAATACCAAAGAGAGAGACGGCTTGCTTTTAGAATTTTTTTTTAAGGAAAGAAGAAAAGGAATGATACGTAGCTGAAAGAGTTGATCCCCAAGCCTGGTGATAAAATCTGTCAGCCCTTATGTGTGAAGGGCTTATTTTTCTTCTTGAACAAATAGTGTGTCAGTGTTTTTAAGTCAAAAAAAAAACCACCAACGACAACAACAACAACAAAACCACCTCTGCCAAGCCTCCATAAACCCTGATTACGTTACTATATCTTATATGCCTTATGTGAATGGTCCCTGATTCTTTTCTTGTGCCTTAATACATGAGGGATAGGTATATGAATACCCTTAGGGTCCATTAGGAATGTGATCCTACACTGTAGGGAGGAAAGGGGGACAGAAGGAGCTCCAATGAGCTCTCACTGTCTTACGGATTTTAATTGTGCCCTGGCTGACATGCAGCTTTGAGTGTGTATGGATATGCACACACACACCGACAATTAGTCCAGGGTAGAATTTGAGCTCCACTTGAGACTACCTAGGTAATATTTCAAACTGACTGGCATTTCCCCCCTGTGGCCTTATGCATAATAAAGTCCTCACAACAGACTTTGGAAATCATTAAAGTCTGACGGAGGCACACGTAAAAGTAGACTGTCAACACTGGGTTATTCAGAAGCTCACTCTCCTGGCAAGGAGATTAAACAGATCCTTGGTTTTACTTCTCTTCCTCCTTCCTTTTCCTTCCATGGCCCACTTTTGGGGGCATGTCTCTCCTCATGTGCATCTCCATCAGAAGGTGGTAAGGGGAAAGAGCAAATGCAATCTGCAAACTTGACAGTAAGTCTAGGAAGAGATTGACTAACTGAATCTACTTGCTGACACCAGGTTTGGGGATTATTATTATTCCTGCTGCTGTTCTATCCAATCTCTAGTCACCAAGGTGAGCTGAAAGTTGACTACACAAACCTTGCTTTATATAATTCACAGATCAATGAATTAAATGTACACTGACTACAAAATATACCCCCTTTAAAAGTAACTATTGAAATTTGCTACTTGGACGGAACGTGTGAATCCTTCTATTCAACAAACAGAAAATGAATTCTTCTGTAAGAGAATAATCACCCTACTCCCAATTTATTAACTTTAAAGACTTTTCTTGAAGTAGCATATATCTGTATCAGAATTTCACTATGGAAACATTATAAATGCAAGGCATATTTATTTTTGATAGAACATGTGCTTTAAACTCTTTCACATGTAGTGGAGAAGTATTTCAAAACTGAGAGAGAGCAGTGATACAAAAAGCCAGCACCTGGTAGGAAATACCTAAAAGAAAGAAATGATTATATTCGGTCTTTTTTTTTTTTTTTTAATGAACGTCACCTTTGTGTCACAAGTATTTTTCCTTCCCTCTCCCAGTAAGTCAGCCTGAAATCTCATTCTAAATCTATAATCAATCTTTTTTCTCCCACTGTAATCCCTTAAAACTCTGGGCTATCACACATACTTTTGACACCGATGCGTGTTTTCTTCTGGATTGCTGGATTTGCTTAATGCATATAACAAGTATCAAACTGCTTTGCATCTATGACTGGTGGGATAAAAGACCTCTATATAAAGATTTGCTCATAAAAAAAGGGCAAAGAAGGCAGTCTCAGGAAAAGTCTAAACTAACCAATTTTTAAATGCATGATCAGAAAATGTTAGGGACTAAAGGAATGCTTGCCGATTTTTCCATTAATATGATCGAAGTACAATTGAGCAGAGAGGAAAGCCTTAAAGTTACCATCCCATTCTCTACTAGTTGGTTTTTTGACACCTATAAGCTATCAACAAGGCTAAAAAGCTTTCAGAGTTTAAGCCACTTCCAAAATGAAACTATTATATACCATCACAAATATTTGATAAAGCTCAAACTTTGAGAAAAGAAGTCTCCTGAAATGATGTGAACAAAGAGGGGGCAGATACTGGTTAGCTCTGTGAATTCTGGTTACCCATTTGATAATGATAATTACCCTAATTTATGATTAGAAGACAAGTTCTATTAATCAGGACCAACAGGCACAGTAAAAAAAAAAAAATCCAAATTTTAAAATGTAGCCATTGTTCCTGTAGATATTTTACTGTACTTAAAAACCAGTAATAGAAAACACTTGCCAAGTTCATTTAGTCTCTGACTGAGGCACACATATGTGATCTCCTAATTTACAGCTTGCACGTACAGATGTTCACACTTAGTAAAAGGGTTTCTTAATAGCTTTTTTTAATTAAAAGTGTGTTGATAATAGGTGTTTTAAACATATCCAAACAACACAGCTGAACTGACAAATGCCTGTCTTCGTGTCTCACATTGAGGCAAGATTTTATGAGAGAAACTATTATGATTCAGTTGCATGGTCTGTAGGACAAATGTTACCCCCAAAACCTCCAAATGAGATCTTTCATTAATTTTTCTCTCTATGATCTGTTTCCAAGTCGAAATGTTAGACTGCTACTAGGGTTATGTAGCCGAAAGCAGAACCACACAGCCGTTGCTGGCTGTCTGCAGTTTTTTTCCTTTGCAAAACTTTGAACCCCATCCAGCTTTGACACACTGCCTCTTCAGCTAATAACTATCAAGTTTCCCTTGTCTCCTGTCTACTTTTCTTTGAGGCAATTGCGCACTCAGCACCCCGAGATAATAACACACATCTATAAGATAAAAGCAATGGCATTAATGTAATTGTCTGCCTCTCTCTCTTTAGCCTAATCTCTTTTTTCCTTCAGTTTTGACTGCCTATGTGACACCTGTTTTTGTCTCCTCTGATCCTACGACAGGTTTTCCGCTGACAAGGTTTTTGCCTGACAGAGATTCTGCAGACAAGAACATAATAAAATATAAAGAACTGCTTGTCAGAGTTTCTGCCAATGCTCACATGAAATAAAGAAAAAAAATGACTTTTTTTTTTTATAAGGGGCCCTGTGATGGTCGCTTTTGGCCTGTCAGGAAAAAGACCTCCCTGGCCAATTTCTCCATGCCAAACAGGTGTTTTCTTTTATGTGAGAGGTTGATTTGTTTTTAAATTTTTACTGATAGTGGAAAACATGAATAGCCAAAAGGAGGGAGGGGGGAATTTCTTACCCTCAGATTTTTGCAGGCAAAGGAGTACTGAAGAACTACAAAACAGAAGTGAAAAATATTTCACTCAAGACCACATCTTCTCAATAAAACAAAAATGACAACATCTGTTAATGATCAAACAAATTTAACTTCTCTAAAATTTACTTCTTGGTTGGTTAGGCTATTAAAACCTTCCACCTACCTTTCACTTGTTTTGTTGTCCGAAGACACAGGGGGAAACAGCAGAGATGAAAAAAGAGTGAGGGCTGAAAAAGAGAAATGCAGAAACAGGACTAAAGGCAGGGGGGTTGCAGGCTATGCTTACTACTTAAAATGGGAAGAGGCTGCTGGAAAAGAAACTGACAATTAGGAATCAGAGACTTTTAGATACACGTAGGAGGTTCCCATAAGCCTTTGTTCCATGTGCTCCCTCAGGTGGGAGATGCTACAATGGGTATCAGCACCCAGAGATGAAGAAGTGCTTTTCCTGAGGTCCCAAGCTAGTGGAGGGATCAGTATTACAGAAACTACCCTTCTGGTCTCAGTGAAGTATGATGAGAGTATACAGAAGGTAATACTTAATTGCTCCTGGGGGCGAACAGGTCCAGCTTCCCTGATGACCAGGGCAGAGGAAAGAGCAGACATGATCAATAGCGCAGCAGGTGTGAAAGCACGAAGGACTGAGTGAAGGAAGGACAGGAGCCGGAATTTGGGATTCTAGGATTCTCACACCAGTTTTAACTATTCTACCAGCAAACCAGTTTAACCTAAGCTTCGGTCCTCCAAATACATTTATCTCACACTGAGGACCTAGAACAGCCATGCCTAATAGAAATATAATTCAAGGCACATACATAATTTTTAATTTCTCTCATCTCATTTAAAAAGCAAAAAATGAACAATGAAACTAATTTTTTAAAATGTATTTTATCTAACCCAATACATAAAAAATTTTACCAATATGTAGACAATATAAGAACGATCCTCAATGAGCTATTTTACATTCTTTTTTTTTTTTAAGATTACATTTCTAAATTTCAGTGTACACTTTACACTTACAACTTACCTCAGTTGGGACTAACCACATCTCAAGTGCTCAGATCCAAAATGGTGGCTTCCTTTTTGGAAAGCCAGGTTTACAGTTGCCTTTGCATTCTGTGGCCAATTGAACTTAAGGCCCAGCAAGGCTGTCCTTCCAATTAAATGGGTTTGCACTTGCTTTTGTAGGATCACCTGACCATACAACCAGGCTGGGAGACCTAAGAGGCCAAAGGAGGGATTTCCCTGTGTATCAAGGAACAGCTCCAAGGAGAGAGGGACCTTACTACTGGGCCCCTTAACAGATATTGCTTACACGTCTACACAGTTGCGGCAGTAACTCCTTTAAGTATTTCCTATACAATGCTTTGGCTATCTGCTCACTCATAACAGATTAACTCAAGCTTCTGAAAGAGTTACAAACTTCTACCCTCCCAGAAGGCAACACCTGGTAAGGAATGAGTTGCCCAGACAACGTTTTATGCCTCCCAGAATACAAGTCAGAATTTCTCTGAAATACCACATGCATCTCATCCAGCAATTTTACTCTTCAAATGCGGGGCTTAGGGGTGGAGGGGGGTATGGGGGGACCCACACTTAGAAGAAGTCATCACTGTGACACAATAGGAGGAAGAATGGTTGAGAGTACTGCTGAGGCATCCTGGGTCCTCATGACCCAGCAGCATCTCCCCATTATCTGAACAGAGCATCCTGAGTAAAACGAGAGGAGCTGAGTATGTGTCATGTATAACCCCTTCAATTTGTGTTCTGCTTAACCTGGTGAACTCCAGTTAACTAAGATGTTCCTATAAACAATTAAGCTTCCTGTAGGATCGTTAGCAAGATATAAAAATTTATGATGTAATAAAGTGCAATAAAATGATAAAGTGGTTAGCCCATCAAAGCACTTCACAGGCAAGAATACAGGTGTGAAAATAGGCAAAAGTAGCCTTCACCCTGTCTAAAATTCGTTTACTTCTGGGTTTTGGATTTTCAACAGATAAACAATCCTACAATTCATCTCAACTGATGTGCACTTCTTAAAATGTGACTTTTGGGGGAAAAAAAGCATTTTGGATTTCTATTCAAATATGGGCTCACATGACATTTTAGGGGAGATGGAAGGTATGAAGCTAAACCGGATTTGCTGGGGAAAACAAGATCACCCTGGGAACAGCTGGCCTCACAGCCAACGGAACTGGTGACCTCACTCCAGCACTGGGCACTGAAGAAATTCATGAGGCTCTAGAGAGTATAATTAATATTCAGTCCACTTCTTCATTTAATCCTCCTCAAAACTTCACTGTGCTATTCAGGTACATTCCTATTATTATTTGAGCTTACAGATAAAAGAACTGGGGCTAACTAACTAGAGACTGAGATGGGATTCGACCACTGGCCTGAACACGCCCAACTTTTAACCATTTCAACCACAATAAAACGTGTCTGTCATGTTCTCAAGGTTGAAGCTTTACTTCTGTAAGAATTTAGAAATAACAACTAACACTTATTAAGTAGATTATCTCATTTAATGCCAGAAAGAACCCTGCAAACTAGGCACGATCATTATCTACATTTTACAGATGAGAATACAGAGGTTATGTAACCTGGCCAAGGTTCTACTGATGGCAGGTGGTAGAGGCAGGATGTGAACCTACACAGAGCTGCACTTTTACCTCCTTTTCTCTCACGCCTCCCATTTGTGCACCTGAAGCTTCTTCAGACTCTGGGGCTCCAGCTCTGTAGGTTTCAATCTCAAGATCCTCCCTAGAAAGTCTTTAGCAGGGGACCGGCACTGTACACTTTAGAGGCCAGGATTTACCAGATCCGCCGTATGTTTCCATCTGAACAAGATGGAGCTAGAAAACAACATCTGGGGAGCTAACAGGCAGAAAGCCCAGGACTTTGAAGGGGAGGCACTGTTTGTGCGGTGATTAAAAAAAAAAAAATTTAGGGAGTTCAAAGCACCGTCCCAAAGGTGGGCAGACTGAGAAACAAATCAAAACAAGCAGCTCAGGGACACAATAAGAATATAGTTAATGCCATGAATGAAGCAGCAAACCGTCACATTTGTGAGGACGTCCTCCCTTTCAAGCTTATCAGCTGTGATCAGGGAGTAAGGGAGAGAAGCAGAAGAGGGCACGGTGCCCTCAGGTCAAGCAAAGAAGGCTCTTGTGCCAGGCAGGAAAGTGGCCTTGTGCTTGCTCTCTAAAATAAAAATAAGTGGAGAGATGTTCAAGGACTTTGTCCATGGAGAGAGCAGGACCCTCCTGGCCCCCCCAGAGCCAGGAGGCAGCTAGAAGTTGGTTTCCCTGACTAAAAGAGAATTCTGCAGCTAGGCAAGCCAGGTTTCAGTGTCACAACCGGGAAGAACTAAGTCTTCTAGAAGGACACATTCTTTTAAGCAGATACTCCATTAACTCCCACCTTTTCCAAACCAGTGCACCAGGGGAAGAGGACTGTGGGGTTTCTATCCTCGTGTTTCTAAGCAAAGCCCTAGGAGCATGATGGCCACCTACCTCTTCCCAAAGATCAGGTTCTTACTTTGCCACGTCGAAGCCTGCATTTATTTCCCTGCGCTGAGGTTTCCAGCTAGGACCTTGCTTACATTTTTTCATCTAATCCTAAATACCCCTCTGCAACAATTCTCTCCCAAAGCAAAATTCACTCTTGTTAGGACAGTCTCCGGGTCGGTAAGAGGGAGGCAGAGCTTTCTTGCAGGTTAATATCTGCGAGCATTATTTTCCTTCGCCAGAGGACACTCCGTTTTATTCACCCTCCTCTCTTATGCTTGACAAATTTACAAATGATCATATAGAAACTGCTGCTGTGTTACTCAGAATGAGCATGATGTCAGAGAAATGCCATGCCTTATTGCTTTTGATAAAAGACTTCTACTGGGGTTGGGAAGAGGAGAAGACTAGCAAAGAAAAGAGGATGGAAAAGGAAATCGTATACTTAGTTACACTGGCTCTTGGACTTGTCAGGGAGAATATTACAGAACTACCAGTTGGGGATAAACTACTTTCACAGATGTTTAGACAATTCATAAGAAGAGCACAGCCTGGGACAAATAATAAAGACATGTGACCTTTCATGGGATAAAATGAAAAATTACTGGTTTTGATCCACCCTGCTTAAATCCTTACAAAGTACCGAGCAGCCAATAAATCTCAGGAATCTGTAAACAGAATACTGCGATCTCGTGTTTCTAAATGTAGGATGGACATAATCAAAAGGTTTTTGATTATAGAATGCTCAGAACCGATGGCCCTGATTTAGGACTTAATTATGCAAATTAAGCCTAACTAGGGTTTTCTTTTAGGTATAAGCTTGCCAGATTTAGCACATAAAAACACAGGACTACTCAGCTAAATTTGCAAGGTACATGTTTATACTAGAAAATTATTCACTGTTTACCTGAAATTCAAATTTAATGGGATGTCCTATATTTTCTATTCGGGTGAGTGTCTCTATAAATACCCCTGCTCTGATAGGACATATCAAGTAAAGAGCTGGGAATTCAAATTCAATGATGCCGAGAAAAAAGAGAAAAATTACTTCCAGTGAATTACAAAAAAAGAAAGGCTTGAAATTAATGGATTATATGAATATTAAGTCTTACAGTACATTAAACCATAAAGCTGGTTGGTAGATGACACTAAATTAACTTTATACTGCTCACCATTTCCTGTGGCACAGAATTGAAGAACCAAAGCATACCTGGTACAACACTTTACAGATGATGTATGTTTAATAAATATCTCTTCATTGATGATCCAGATGACAGGCCAAGCCTGCTCATTTTACATTTAAAAAATCTGAATAGTTTGAACACTGGCAGGAAAACAGCTGGCTTGCTGAGTAAATAATTAAAGTATTTAAAGTCCAAGTATTCTATAAAGAAAATAATTTGCACCAAGAAAGCTACCGTGGGGTTCATTAACCTATGTAATATATTTTTTATTCATCAAGCCTCTATCCTTGACAAATGCTTACTGGACATCCCAAGAAACAATGGATTTTTTTTAAAGGAGTTTTAACAAGTGGGCTTCGTCAGAAGTAAAAATTACTGAGCCAGCCAAGGAAAAAAATTCTAAATAAATTACCTTTCTAAAATCTGCCCACATCTTTTATCAAATCAAATATATCCCATCATGTTTTTTTTTAAACAGTAATTTTCCAGTTGTCCTGGATTATCATTAAATGTTTCTGAAAATCATTTAGAATATAGTTTACTTTTTAACACTTGTACTACTTGATTCATCTTATTGGTTTAGAAATAAAATCATCATCTAGACTATAGACATTAAAACTAACTTGCAAACAACAAATAATAAAGATGGTTTAATACAGTAGCCCTCGCCCTTTACACCCCGCCTCCAGTTTACCACAAAGGCAAGAGAGTCCGATTAGTTATACTTCTCACTGGAAGCAGGTTCCTCAGACGAGAATGATGAGTAGCTACAAAGCACACTTCCTCCCACCCCTCCTTGCCCACAACTCAGTACACTAGTAAGATTTGCTAATTTGTAAGGCTGTGTAAAATCTTTGGCTGAAGCTTCAATTCTGTGAACAGTAGAATTACTACCCTAGTATGGTGGGAAAGGGTCAAAATGCCACCTACTGAATTTCTATGGACACAAACATTTATGTCACCAGTAAAGAAGCCCATTACTGCTCTTACGCTGATACCTTATTTTGGCAATGTTGAACCAAGAAAAATTAAACTTGCAGGAAATGTGTTTTTTTTTAATGTTTTCAAGACTCACTCCGATAATTTTAGGCAAATGAAGGAAAAGCATAGAAAAGACAATGCAAACAGAGGAAGGAAAAAAATACAGTTGTTAAGTGAATTAAGTGGCAGTATGCTGGAGTCCTTTAACTGAAGACTGTGAAATATGACAAAATTAGAAACTCAAGGTTATTATACACTGTTGGCATGGACATCCTATATCCCCAAAGAGCTTGTTTTAAATAATGTTAAATTCAATAAAGCCCTGCTTTCAAAGTGCAAGAGTTGAAATTCCTTAATGGGGGAAAAAGAGCAGGAAATCCTTTATTAATTCAGTGGGAAATACCTACTGGTAATCAAGGAGTCATTTTTGGGTTCCCCCCTCTTTATCTCAATGGTGCTAAGATTTCAAGGAAGTAATTTGTGAACAGCACCACGGCCCAGTGAGTAATTGCAAAATTCAGGTGTTACAGTATGATGAATTAATTACTCCTTTTCATTTTTTAAAACATCTTAAGATTTTTGTAAAGCAACTACTGTTAACAATTCAAGCAGATTTAAGAAGCAATCTATAAGGCTATGAAGTGACTGTGTGAGACTGTGTGTGTATGAATAAATATATTAATAACCCATGAAATCCTACATCTTATGAAGAAACTGAAGATGCTGATAACAAAGAAGATATAGTAAGACGTTAATTCAAGAGGCCAACAAATTTCTAAAAATTCATCTTTTTGTAGAGAACCCCCGATTTTGGCATTTAGTTATTTTTAACGGCAAATATTAACTTTTTATGGTACAATTACAGGTAGAGTGTGTTCAGTGCTATGATGAAATGAATCCATGAGATGTATTTTGGTAGTCTTACTGCTTGCTGTTCCATCTACTTTCACAGAAAAATCACACGGTAGAAAAAACAAGTCACTTTCTCCTTGTCCCACACATGGGATACTGTACTGAGTAAGGCAGCCAGGAAGACTGCTGTATCTCACCTCTGAGCAGAAATAACTGGAGACACGATTTCAGGGTTTTCTGTGCAGGGGGAGAGAGTGAAGCAATTAGTTGAAATGCTAAGGGCAAAAAGAGTGGGTGCTCTCATCCCACTGCCAACTCAAAAGCTAGGAGCCGGACCCTCACTGTCACATTTGTCCTACTGAATGGGGGAAGAGTGAGATCTGTATATCGGCGTGTACATATTTTGAGTTGTATACAGATAACGTCGCTCTTGTGGGGGAAAAGAGGTCAAGGTGATAGTAGTGGTGAGGAAAAGTTAGATCTGAGAAACTTCGCAATTAATATACCAGAAACACAGAATTTCTAATGACACGGTAGGAAAAGCCGAGTCTGATGTAACAGAAATACCTTATTCAAGTTTGGGGAAAAAACCACATCCCTCAGAAAATCTTAGAAACAACCACTGGCCGGGGATAATTTATGTTGTTCAAGAAGGAAGAAATATTGCTTTTTCCCCCCATTACACTACTAATGTAATATGCACGTGGAAGTTAGACAGATAAAATAAACTGGTGACACAGTAAACTTTTATACTCACAAGGCTACCACAGTAGACAGATGATGGTAACACAAGATGGCTTTGGAAAAAATGAGAGGGAATGAATGAAAAGTCCTTTGTTTAATGACTGGATCTTCCCCACCCCCCTTATTGCTCATGTGTTGTCCAGTTTGTTGCTTTTAACATGTATAATTTATTTTAAAGACTTCATATAGTTTATCATCAATGCTCACAATAATCTTACAAGGTAGATTACAGATAAGAAAGCTCAGATGCAGAGGTGCTGAGCGACATGTCATCAAAGTTGTAGAGCCAGAATTTGACCCCACACTGCCTCCAGGATCCTTGATGGGCTTGTGACATAAGCTATTATCTGGCAGAGCCAATACTTACTGAGGGAAAGAAGGATACTTGGGAAGTGTTATAAACTGAATTGTGTTCCCCACCCCCCCCAATTCATCTGTTGAAGCCTTCATCCCCAGACCTTCAGAATGTGACTGTATTTGGAGAGAGGGCCTTTCAAGAGGTGATTAAATTAAAATGAGGCCCTTAGGGCGGCCCCTCATCCAATCTGACTGGTGTCCTTATAAGAAGAGGGATCTGGGTGCACAGAGACACCAGGGGTGTGCCTCATAGAGCAAAGGTCATGTGAGGACACAGCGAGAGGGCAGCCATCTGGAAGCCAGTAAGAGAGGCCTCAGAATGAAACCACCCTGCTATGGGACTTCTGACCTTCAGAACCATGAGAAAATAAATTTCGGATGTTTAAGCCACCCAGTCGGTGGCATTTTGTTACGGCAGCCCTAGCAAACTAATGTAGGAAGGGAGAAGAAATCATCGAACGTAGTCACTTGCATAGACCACAAAAGCAACAGCAGCTCAAGTGTTGTTCAAAACTGGACTGAGAGTTGTTACAGATTTTGGCCTTGTTAATAAAGCAGGAACAAGTTCCATCCCTGGAGGCACTGGAGGATTGTGGCTCTGTGTGCCAGGCACACGCCTTCCAGTGTGCTCCCCCCATACCACTCGATAAACCTCTTCTCTCTCCCTCACAGAAACAGGGCTGAAATGGCCCCGTAACACCAACATACATGCCCCAACAAGCAAGACACATGATAAATTAAATGCATCTCAAGGCATGGCCCGGTGTCGTTCCCTCTGATCTTGCTAGAATAACATGACATTTATAAAAATACAACCCACTGGATATTTGGCACTGCTTGGGAATGAAGAATATGTCCACTTAAGAGCCAATCCCCCAGGCTGTCAAAAAAATCTCAAGCCAGGATTTCTTCTATAAACATTACCTATCTTTTAAAATTATAACAGTCTAGGAAGTGAAGAAAACTAAAGTCTCTGCTTATTTGCAAGTCTCCCTTCGCCTCAACGTAAAAAACGTAAACCAGACAGAAGAACACGTTCAATGCTCGGTCAAGGCCCACGGATGGGACAGCCCTGTGCATCTGGCAAAGCGCCTCCACCCTCCCCGCCTCGGCCCCCGGTCACCCTCGCCCCGAACACACGCCTATGCAGAGCTCACCCTCCACCGGGGCCAGCCTCCTCCAATCCCCGGGCACGCTGAAAGGCGGTATTTACGGATTATTTTTTTTCAGATACCAGCCAAATAATGTTCCCGTTCACTCTCTCACCCACCTTAGACCATACAAAATTTAACATCTGGGAGGATAAACTCTGCCCCGAACGCAGATGACAAGGGTGAGCAGTCATGGAGGAGTTCTCCTCAAGCAAAGAGGATCTGCCAGCTTCCCTCTGAGGTCCAGGCCCTGAAAGGCCAACTGTGGTATGTTTGAGTTTCCATCGGGCCTGGTGCTTGCTGGCTGCTGCTATGTTCACTCAGAACCCAACTGTCCTATAAACATCTCGCCCTGCTGCTGAGAGCTGCCCGCCTGGCCTTACTTCTTGGAGCCGAGAAAATGCAATTTGGGAGCTGCAGGCTGCACGGGAACTAACACTTGGAGCACAGCTGACCCCTCTCTGCTCCAGGCCAGTGACGACTCTAAAAAAAAAAAATTAAGGCACGCTCACACGAACATAACAAGGACAGGAAGAAAAGTCCAGATTTTCCTCACCATGTGCCACCCAGCCATGTTTACACTGATCGCAAGTCCTCAGGTTAATCTTCCCCGGCTGGAAACATTCACACGTGCAGTTCACCAGTGTGCAGCGGATGGCCTGAAAAGGAGAGGAGGAAAAAAGATCAGCATCTGTTCAAAGGTACCATATTTCTTCACCATTTTAATAATAACACCCACTTCCCATTTTTAACGGCTTTAGGGGCCTGGAGAGTTTTAAAAATAAATTTTGAAACCATCAAAATCTCTTACCAAAACATATTAGAAAACAATACTGATTCACCAATAGAATGTTTCATGCCATTCATAGGTAAGCTTTAAATTAGAAGCATAGACCGAGTAGTATAAGAGTAAAGGATTACATACTCTACAACATGCTGGATCTGAAACACCAGGGACCCGAAAGAGAAAAAAATATTGCTGCTACCAAATAGGCACATTTAAGTTCATCCACCTGGCAACAGTGCAAAAAATATACACTCTCATACAATAATGTTCAAACGAAATGTTTTTCCAAGTAAAACATGATATACAGGTAACATTATTAGAATATTACTTTTCTTCTGCAGTGTTTCATTTAAATGCTTTATTAATCTTTCAGACACATTTTGAGAGACATTCCTGTTGGCCCAATAAGACCTGGCATAAATCTGGCATCATTTGTCACTTCCCAATTCCTTGTTTGTTCCCCCCTTGATATATCCACTCCATTTTCATTTCTATTTTGAAAAACGCAAAACAACCCCCATTTTTATTTTTTTAATGGTGATGTAAGAGATTAAGTTTACATTGTTTTTAGATCAGATGTAGAACAGGAAAAGACATTTATGTGAATATTTGATACTTGGAACAACTCACCTATATCTTACAAAACTGAAAGACACACTCAAAAACCTTTCATTTCTTTACAAGCACTTTAAAAAATCATCTCCCCGGTTTACATTATAAAGTGAATCCATAGAAAATTAGCATTAATGAAGTGTAACTTTTGATAGATTAAGAACCTATGCTTAAGAACGGTGCTAAAGCCGACCTATGCTCCTAGACTACAGTTAATAAATTTATCTCACACATTTAGTTCTAACTGGCATCGTAGTTCTGAAGACAGAAGGGATTTAGTCCGATCGTTCACAGATTAACCATCTACTGTAACTACCTGAACTGCCAGGAAAAGACCTCTCTACAGCTGTAGATGCAATCAATAATTACTGATTTGCGGGGTGGGGTGGGGGAGAGGTACGGGGCTACCTGAAACTGCAGTGCTGGGCCTGAAAGCTACTCTCACTCACACAGCTCCAGACGTTCATATTCCTGGAACCAGCTGGATTTTTATATAAACTGTCTCATTTGTAACAGACAGTATTTTAGACATTGTTAACATGGTTGGGACAAACTCCATTTACAGAGAGTAAGACTGAATGGTCTTTGACTGCTCCCCGTGCTTTAGATCAGGCGAGTTTGAAATATTTCTCTTTTGTTAATGAACATCCAATCTATAGGTCCCTGTTCAGTTTCCAATAGAGGCCTTGCCTAGACTCCTCTCTTGCTTCACCTCCAACCCTAGTTTGCGCCTCTATTACTGCAAGAAAAACACTCAGGTGTATCATCTGCCTGATATTTCAGGGCCTTTCTTTCAATGTCAATAGTCCAATTACATATTAGGAGGTTGTAAAACTTTGCTGTATGTATTAGTGATTAAAAGGAAATAGTAGTAAGAAATAGGGGCAGCAAAGGAAATGCTGACTACACAAGAATAATATATGTAGTTGAAGGTTAGAAGGGGAAATGTTTCTCCCCAAATTTCCTGTGTCAACTTCAATAGTTTCACTGACTGAGCAATACGTCAGAACATTCCAGGTTAGAAAGAGCTTCTTTAAATGGCGTGTTCATTAATGAACTCACAATTTGATTGTACTGTGGTAACACAAAACAAAACAACAACAGTTCAGAGGGCAGTGTTTCTACTAAAAACAAGGCACCTTACAAACTATCCAATTATAAATTCAGATGCAGCAACCACGTTGACATTAAAATATTTATATAATCTGAAGTGCGATAACAGAATCTTTCATAAACACTAAGGAAAAAAAAGTCGCCTCTGCTTTACCAAACTAAGGAATGATCAAAACTAACAATGACTATCTCTCAAGGACTACATGTTAACTCCAGTACAAAAAACATACATATTTTAAATCATTAATTTGATCATTTTGATTTGAGTTATTTAACAAAAATAGCCTCACTTTACATTGTGTTTAAAACATACTTTCGTCAATTTTAATTATAGCTATATTCAGGACAAAACAAATTAAGAGACTGTAGATTTGCTTTATTTTATGTATATTTATTTATTTACTGATTGAACTATTCATTCATTTACTGAGAACTAGTTTATGATTCAAATATTTTTCTCTTCCTAAATAACTTTATACATCTGGCGCATTTGGGAATTAAATTTTTCAGATCATCATCCTTTTCCTTTTTCATAATTTTACCCTTTTTGTACCTAAACATACAAACACTGGAACACCTCAGCTCCTTTTATATACAAACACTTGAGCACTGGAATATCCATTTTGTATTTCTATGACTTCCAGAAGGTCTATTTGTTTTCAATTCAGATTTATATAGACTACAATTGTTCCTTAAGGGAATTATATATATTTAAACAATATGGTCTAAATAAATATTTTGAGTATGAGACTATTGTGGCTTCAAAGGAAGTTTTATTCTAAATAACATTTTTGAAACGGCATAAAAGTTTGACATACTATTTATTCACAACAAAACAGAACCAATGTGATCACTTGCCAACTCACCCACACTTCAAAAAAATAAATTATCATAAAACTATCAAAGCCAGTAAAAAAAAAAATAAAAAAATAAAAAAAAAAAAAATAAAAAAAAATAAATAAAAAAAAAAATTAAAAAAAAAAAAAAAAAAAAAAAAAAGCCAGTTAAGCCTCAAAAACGTACACACTTTACAAGGAGAGAGCTGGGAAAAGCAGAGATGGTGAAGCTTTCATTTTGGTGAGCACATCCATTTCTTCACGTAGCTAGTACACGAGTGCTTCCCACCCACTGCTGGGCATTCACGACTACAGAAAATACAGCGGCGATAACGAGGTGACAGAAGGGGGACACCAGGAAAAGAGCAGACAATTTGATCAGGATATTCCCACCTATAGATGCAGGGCCCTTATGCAGGTCTGGCCAACTCAGGCTAGCAACCCCTCCACACCTCCAGAACCCCACTTCAGTGAGCGCCTGAAACTCTTTCCTCCATTTCAGGAGGATAAGCTTTTCCAACACCCCAAGAACAAGAACAAATTTTCTTAAGCCTGCAACTTATTTACAGTAATGATTCCTCTGCTTAGCTTTACCATAGATTTCTTGAAAGGAAAATCCATGCACCCACCACCCACTGCTTCCACCTACATTTTAGTTGTGCAATCTGGATTCTGCCCCACACAGTCCTGAAACCGCTGTCTCCAAGAGGAATGTTCTCATCACATCTGGTCTCCTTTTCTAGCCTCCTTGTTCTCCTAGACCCCGAGGCAACTTAAGGCACTAACTCCCCTTCATTCCTGGGCTGTAGAGACCAACTATCCTAGTTTATTGGCAGCAGCTTCTCACTCTCTCTCCACTGTAAATAAATACAGGTGTTTCCCACGGCCAGGCTCCTCGTTCTTTAATTTGGCAATTTCATCCCCTCCTACGGCTTCAAATATCATCGCTATGCAAAGCCCATCACTGTGGAGCCAAGTACTGTGTTAAGTGGCAGAAATGGATGGCAGCGCCCCTGTGCTCAAGGATTTGACAGTCAGAGCTCATGGGCAGTGGGTTCAGAGGAGAGACCCTAAGAACAGAAGGAAGCCCTTGAACAGGTTTGGGAAGCACCATTTCTCCCTCTTTATGCCTCTGTCTTTTCTTCTACCAAAGGTAGGATTTAAAAATTTATCTGCAACAGTAAACTGTTACCTATTATTAATAATAGCTAGATTTACTGGATATTTGCCATTTTCCAGATAGTGTGCTTAACACTTTACAAACATTAGCTCTCCCTCAGAAAATACCACGAGGTCAGTACTATTATTCCCTTTATTTCACAAAGGAGGAAACTGAGATGGAGCTAATTCAGGACTTTGCCCTGAAGTCACAGGAATCAGATTCCAGGTCTGTGTGAGCTCTCCATCCACTCACAGGCAGCCATGGGGCAGAGCCCCTCCATCTGCCCACCCCCCACCCCCCCACTGTGTACTGTTAACTCCTGCTCATCTTTCAAACTTTCAACTCAAATACTACTTCCATTCCCCAGGGCAGCTGCCCCCATGGGATCTTTCTGTCACAGCACTTATCACAATTGTGAATATTATATTTATCTATACTTATTCATTATATATATATATATATATATATATATATATATATATATATATATACCTATATCTGTGTGACTATTTGATTAGTCTGTCTTCCCCAGTAGAATTTAAGCTCCTTGAAGGCAGAGTGACATATTGTTGGGTTTACAGTGTAAATATAATGACAAATAATAGGTGCTTAAAAGGCACTTAAAGAATGCATGAGTCTTCCGAGCCTCTTTCCCATCTGTAAAATGATGGTAGCAATAACATCACAACAGTGTCAAAAGACTCAAATGAAATAATGAATATAAAGCATGTGACACTGTGTCTAGTGATAGCAAAAGCTCAAAAGATGGAAAACATTTATGACCTCAAGAAACTTTCCAGATATTACATTTGAATTATTTTTCCCTTATGATTCTTCCCAATGTATTTTTTCCAACACCTTGTAAAATGCTTAACACATATTTAGTCTTAATGAATAAATGAATACTTTGACATATATGATGCCATATTCTTCATACTATAATCCTCTAAATTGGGCACGACAGGGATTATTATTTCTGTTTTAATACTGGGGTTCAAAAATGTTTATTTAGGTGTTACACATCTCTTAAATGATAGGGTGGATTTCCCAATTACTTATCAGTTTATTTCCATTACCTATAGAAAAAGAAGAGATACAGTTAAAACCAGTAAATTATGAATATTCATATCCAAAAGTATATCTAGAATTCATAAAGTAGACCAATTTAGTATAAAAATATTTAATCAAGGTTCAGTCAGTGACACTTATATTTGAATATTAAGTAAGAGTGCATTTGTGAGTATTCTGGATGAGTACCAAAGCCCTATTCAAATAACAGATTCTGTTATCACTAAAACTGAAGAGTCTTTAAGCTTCATTTTGCTCGTAGCTGGCTTGAACTCTGCAAGTTAATGTGAGCTGAACATCAATCTTCTCACCAAATGATATTTCTCAGAAAAGCACAGATTGTGGCTTCAGCTAATATTTAGCGTATATCACAAAAGAACTATACACAAGGCTAATTAATACATCTCCTGTTAGCTGTTCCTTCTTTGGGAACACTTACAGAAGTTACCTATTAATACAAAACAACAAAAGACAAAATAAGGCCATGGGGCATATAGAAACATAAGACATATTCTTATATGGAAGGAACAATCATAGAAAGAGAACCTCCCTTCCCAAAACCCCATTAAAAATAAGACTAATTTCAGTTCTGGGTTTTGTCTTCCACACAAAGAAAACTATTTGCCAGGAGATCCCCTCAAGTGTTCATTAACCTGGCCAAATATCCCATATATAACTAAAAATCCTTCTTAAATCTGCTTTCTCCTTATTCATTTCTGGGGAGGATACCAAGATTTACAACTTGGATTATGAAATTCTACTTGAATCATTTAAAAATGTTTAAGAGTTAAGAACATAACCTACACTAAAACTGAATTACTGAAAAAGTCAATCATTAATACAGCATCCATCTGTCCCACCAGTTTCTTCCAGAAACTTAGGTGGTACAATCTAGGTGTACAAATTAATTGGCTATAATGGTTATCAGTGACCATTCTTATTTGCCTTTCTTATTTTTTAACAAGAACAAATTTCTTAATAAAATGAATTTTCTACTTTGGAAATCACATGTAGGTGTGATAAATAGGTAAACTCAGCCAAACTTCCATGAAGATCCAAAGTAGTCCATGTTATAATTAACTCTTATTAATTCATCTCTGCATATGTTATTCATCTCTGTACATACAGGTCCCAGAAGGAAAGGTATGTATGGTGCCAAAGGTCAAATAAACCTTTTTTATTAGGTAGGAAAACTGTCCTTCGAAGACTTCTGTCTTTAAAAAAAATCTGGAAAATTATCCATAATGAATCTGGAAACTAATTCTTCTAGGATTGTCTCAGAATACACTGCAGTAATTACAAAGTAACAGCTACTAAGCATTATGGATGAAGAGAGTAATCTTATATGTGACCAAAAAAAGATGGACTGCCACACACATTTATATATCCTGTGTATAAAGTACCTAAGACCGTACTTCAAGCATTGCCACAGAGATTCTAAAGAACTCACATGATAGGAATGGTGATTTATTAAGTAAGGAAACAGCTCCCTGTATAATTTTCAGGACAGTTTTTCCTCTTCCATTTTCACATGGCTGATCCATAAAACTAATGGAAAAGAAACAACTTCCAAAAGAAGTACTCTGAGTTTTAGCTAAGACTTGGAAAATCTATATGATATTGTCTTTGTAGAAGAACAGTGCCTTAAATTTGCCTAAGTCATGATGCAACTTAAGCAAAGAAAAAAAATTTTTTGGCATGGTGGATAACTTCTGAGCTTACTAGACAACTACAAGAGAAATTTGCTTTTACTTGATTACAAAACACATACAGGCCGAAAGGAAAGGTATATCCATATCCACCTGTTGTGCTGCCGGGTTTTACAATCAGGTATCAAAACAAGACAAGAAGATGTGAGTTGGATAGACATAGAACACTGAGACCCCTGGTTTTAAATATCCTACAAAGAAGTTTTATAACAACCTAAAAAAAGTCTTATCTAACTCTGACTCTGAGACTACTAATATAAACCTATAGTTGCAGTAAGGCGGGTATGTTTTCTGTATTTATGCAAGGAAACATATAGATCTGAGTTTGGACAATGTTCACAGAATTGACAAGAAGTGATTATCAGTGATTATAGAGTGTAGAGTAAAAGTAAAGGGCTCACAGAGTATTAAACTGCAATGTAAATGCCACTACTCGTAATAGTAACAGCAGCAAATGAGAAGCAATGAAATTACTGTCTGCTTAACCAAACCCCTTAAAAATTCACACAATGGGCCAGCAAAAGTATATATCTTAGTTTGTGGTAAGATAAATTAGAAATCGAAAAATTTATTAACCTTTCTATAAAAGGTTCCTTAAAATGTGTCTAATTGTTTTTTAATGTCATATGAAGAAATAGCAACCTGATAAAAGTGATGATTTTGTTGTACTTATGTGCTCTGAAATTTCTTGATGTCTTTTCATCAATTAGATCTTGCGGCTGAGTCAGAAGATTTGAAAAGACATGGTCAGTCCAGACTCACTACGAGGTCCAGATGCCACTGATATAAACAGTGGACAACAAGGTCAAGACAGAAAGCTGGGCAATTCAAAACGGCCAGACTCCAACAAGACATCGTAAGAACAACATTACTGACCAAGGAAATATTATCTTCACAATAAGCACATCCAAAATACCTGAAAGAGATTCACTGTGAAAAGGTAGCCTTTAAACATCAGTTACTGCTAAAAATCAGAAGACTTAAAACTTCATTTTAATTTTCTCTTAAAAGGTGTAGTTCTCTACCCCACCCTCATCACCTGGCAAATGGATAAACAAAGTATGGTATACTTACATAGTGGAATATTATTTGGCTAATAAAAAGGAATGAACACTTGATATTACTACAATATGGATGAACCTTGAAAACATTATGCTGAGTAAAAGAAGCCAGACACAAGAGATCCTAAATTATATAAGTCTATTCATATGAAATGTGCAGAACCCAGAAATCTGTAAAGATAGGGAGTAGTTAGCGGTTTCTTTTTGAGGTGATGAAAATGTTCCAGAAATGACTGTGATGATGGTTGTGTATAACTGTGAATATACTAAAATCCATTGAATTGTACACTTTAAATGGGTAGAGTGTATGGTACCTGAACTCTATCTCAATAAAGCTGCTTAAAAGTGAGGAGGGCAAACCTACTACATCACCTAATTTCTTTTAGAGGTGTTAAAACATTTAATTCATAAGATATTCCCCCGGGGACACAATGTAGCATAATATCCTTCTTTAACCTAGTAGGTCTTCAGTATACAAATGCTAAATGAGTGATTAAACAGAAGACAAAGCAACTAAAGAATTTCACTGCTGCTTAAATCTGAAAATTCCTTCTACTTTGAAAATATTAAAACCTAGTAAGTCCATTTTAAAATGACAATGACTTAAATCCACTGCCATTTTTCTATCAGGAAAATCCAGGACATCCTTACATCCTTCAACAAATTTGGGGTGAAGAGGCCTCTCAGTTAAAATGTTCATCAAGATACTAGAAAAACTCAAAAGAGAATTGTTTAAAATGGACAATGGTGAATTCTGTCATGTACACGAGTAAAAGTATTCCTCAATTTACTGTGATGAAAAAATTACCTCCACAAAAGTCAAGAAACAAATATGGTTTAAGGGGAGGGGGCAAAGAGAGAAACCATATACTTCGAGTAGATGTTCATATATGAATGTGAATGTTTCTGTGACTATGTGTGAATATATAAATACAAACAGGGAGAAAGGGACATACACAGAGGCACATAAATTTTCACAGACACGGATCCAATGAGCATCTGTAGTCATTAGCTTACGACCACAACCGACTATCAGTCGACACGAGGAAGACCCCATTTAAATAATTTAGGAGTTCAGAGTAAAAATCAACAGCGGGATATAGCCAATTATATGAAGAAAATACCCTTGCTTCTATGGCATCAAAGCCTAGGCAGGCTTTGGAGTGCATGTGTTATGTTTTTTTTCCCCCCAATTAAATTAGGCCTATGGTAATAAAAGCTATTTTGTTAGGCAATTAGTAATATTAGAGAAACAGGAAACGAAAAGGCATTTCAATTTGGGCAGAAACATTTTATTTTCTTACCTAACAGTTAACAATTAAGATATTCCACTTACTGCCTGTACTTACAAATTTTACAGACTACTTAGGCAGCTGTGATAACATAATGAGAAAAGAAACACTCTTCCCATGAACACACACCTATCGTCTAATTGAAAATAAGGGATTAGCTCACTGTAAAAAAGAACCACATTTTCACTAAGCTCAGTCTACATTTACCAGAATACATAACTTTGTATAAGGAGCCAAAGTACCTCTGATATCATATGAATGATAAGCAATACTCATCTCATTTCACCTTAATGTTGAATCAGCAATTCTGTATTCCATTGATATACATTTTATTCATTTTCACTAAGGCAATTTGAAAGGTGGTAATGTGACTACATTTCCCTGTGGCATTCATGACAACAATTACTTACATAATATGATAGGGAAGGCATTAATAAGGAAGGGATTTAGAATGAGATGCAAGGAGATTTATAAACCTTTCAGCACTTTATGAAGAAATGCTCCTCATTAGGCAAGAAGTAAGACAAGATGAAGCCTAAGTTCTGGTTATTTCACAGAAGCAGCTTCCATCCTGGGAAGAATGGTTTGCACGACTGTCCCCTACTTTGGTGACCAAGCAGAGAGGTGCAGGAGTAACCCAAGACTTGTCCGAAGCTGTGCCAAATGTAAGGCATCCCCCCAAATTGAGGCCACCTCCCCTTCCCAGACGGCATGGGAAGGACCCCTTTAAGGAAGGAGTGCCTCTCAATCCTTCTCGTTAAAAGGAGCCAGCCACATTATTTCAAATGCCAAAGCACAGTAATCAATCCATTTACCAAGCAAGAGCATAAGGTGGGTGACCTTTTAACTGAATTTACTCTAGGTTTGTGAAAAGAATTTATCCCAGTGAAGCAACAAGGGAGACAGGTCGTTGCATTTTCGAACGTATCATTTCAAATGACAGCTCTGATTGCCCAGGCCAGTTGAGGTAGCCTTTGTGAGACTTAACAACATCCCACGTCGGACGGTGCCATGAAGCTTGCATAATACTTCAAATACATTCTTGTATTTAATCATCAAAATCCCCCAAATTAGAGATTTTTCAAACAGCCGAAAAATGAGGCTGTGAGATGTCCTTAAATGGCCACAGATGGTAATCCAGGGCTCACTCCACCCGGCCTGGGCGGGAGAGGCAAGGAGCTGAATAATCCCCCTTGCTACTCTCCTCCACAGTGAGATTTCCTCAGATATTCTTCCAGTTCCAAGAGCAGTTTGAGACTGAAGAGGAGATGTGGAAGAAACTACACACAAAGGGAGAGGCGTGGGGGAAGGCTTTAAGCAACTTAAAAAGATGAGGTAAACTGCTAAGTAAGCAGTTAACCATTTACACTAGGATTTTCTATGAACAAAGTGGCACATTTTTAGGCAGAGAAAGCGACTCTCAACAGCCTTCTATGGAGTCTATCAATGGTTACATTAAAAAAGGCCAAAATCTGAAAAAAGTGAGGCAAGGATTTGCCAAAAACACTGATTAATTTTACACCATCTTGTTTCTACCTTGTCTTGGGATTGTCCATTAATAGAATATCTCAACAAACATTTTAATACTGTCCATTGTTCATGTGTCTGTGCATCGTAACTATGCCTGATTAAGAAAGAATATGTTTCTTTGCCCAAGAGCAGATATCACCTCAGGAGTCATACCTATTACAAATAATAATAATGATATGATGAACAGTCTACAGTGCCCTCTTATACGTTATTTATGTTAGGTCACAGACTCCCCAGGGGTCTGTGCTGAGACCTGGACTGGCTTCATTAGAGCATATATAAATCACTAGAGGCACATCTTGATCTTACCACTGGCTAGAGTCGCTGGAATTTTTCAAGTGGAACCTCTCAGGTGAAAACATTTTTTAAAAACACAATGTTATCATTTCTTCTAAAACGTGGGTTTCTCAAATTGAATCCGTTACATTCAGATGCTCATAGAAATCCCACAAATTTCTATGGACTCTATAAGCATCTGAGGGTAACAGGTGCCCTAGAGTGTTGCAAAAAACATTATTCTCTTTTTAAGGATTAGTTTAAAGGACAAAGAGAGACATACAGAGAAAGACAGCAAGAAACAGATCATCCAGCTGCTAACAAATGCTTTGACATCACTGAGCAAATGGGGAGACTAATGCAATGGTTGTCAGGAACTCTGAGCTAACTCTTGAAAATTAAGAAATAAATAGAAAGCCTGTGGAAAAAAAGGGAGTCTTCCAGAACAATGTTAATGTCATCTTGGGCATGAGGACGGGGTTCACACATGTGTCAGCTGAATCAACATAATGGGCTATAACAGCTTCGAAGCAGCTAATATGGTCCATTGGGTCAATAATCCGTGAACTAAGAAGGATTTACTTGATAGACTATAAATGGTTCATAAGAACTCAAGAATCACTCCATCAGATCAAAAATCCAATTTTCATATGGTGCCTTTCTATGAATTAGCCAGAAGACAGTAATAGCTCTAAAAGACTTCAAGGTCTATCAGTTAAAAATTTACTTTGTAAAGAACAGTGTAGAGGAGGAAGAATTAAATGCCTCTCTCTCTTTTTGGTGAACCAACCTATTTTAAAGGGAAAAAATATACTTTATGACGGAAAGCTAATATACAACAGGGAATGTTCCAGGGGCTTTTCACATTTTCCTCTGGGTACCTGAATGTATGGATCCAAAGAAATGACATGCAGGCATATACATTCTCTCCTCTCCGTCTCTCTCTCTGATATGTCTCCACATACATACAGATACTACTACTAAGTATCAATAAATTACAAACAATATTTCTAGGATAGCAATATTTAAAAATAAAGATTTATATTTCATCTTTGTTTCTGTACACGGTTTATATTTGTGGGTCTGCTGCGTGAGGCCTGCAGAGACATTTGGAACAGCACATGGATATTAGTAAACTCTTTCATCCTCACGTATGGAAAAGCAGGCCAAAGAAACTACAAAACGTAAACAGTAAGAACCACAACACATTTTCAGCATTTAAGAGAGAGAGAGAGAGACAGAGAGAAGAGGGTTGGTCCACAGGTTGGCTAAAGCTTATACAGCCTGTGTTTACAGATAACTGCAACGTCTTTCCACTCTAGACTGCAGAGAAATACTAGCCTTTATCCTGTGTTTGTGAATTTCATTACATATTCACACTAGGTGATAGTGGCTGCAGACTAATTTTTTTAATGTAAGCCCATCTATGCGAATAATTGTATTTACTAAGTTCATGGCAATGAAGAAAAGCAGAGGAAAATGTTCCAAAAATATAAAAGGCTGTAATTAGAATTCCTAACAAGAAAGAATTCCTTTACTAGGGAAGAAAATGTGATCTATCACCGCTCTCTCAAAATGCTATTAGCCTCTCTTCATCATAAGGATAACAAGAAGGAATCTTTTCTTTTGCTTTTTACAAGAGTAACACTGAATAAAATAATAAATGTTTTTACATCAAAGTATATTAGCTATTGACATAAGCTCGGTCCTCTTTCACACAAGGGAAAGAAAAATTCCAATAATTCTGAAATAGACAGATAAAACTTTTCTCTGTGGCTATGGCCATGTACTATTATACGTAACTGCTTATTTTTAAAAAGAGCCTTATTGGTGCTCTCTGAAGGATTTTCTTTTGTACATAGCTTTATCCTATAATTTTGTCCCTGTTGGGCATGCTGCCTAAATTTAAACACAAACAGTCAAGCAATGAAGAAACATTAACACATTTACTGTGAACAAAAACTCCCAGTTGTACAGTGAAATTTTAATACATTTCAACTTATCTCTTTTACTAATGGGGAGAGTACAAACCCTGCAGGAATTCGCTCTGCAAACTGGTAATTACAGTAGACTCACTTTTTTTATAATGCATATGTATAGTCAGACACAAAAAACCCTGGCTGCCCTTTTGATGTAGGTTACAATAGGAATGTTTTAAAAATTATGAAAATCTACAGCAATTCTAAAGGAATGCATTATTTCATGGAAAACTGTCCTTTAACTCTGTGTATAGATACAAATAGACACATATTTAGATATCTGCTTTACACACCAGAAGGCACAATCTTTATCAGTATGTACTTTTATGTCATTTCCCCCGTAATCTTGTATAGAATAAATCCACTCCTTTTTGTACAAGGCTGGATGTGACTCTGAATATCACAATTTATCTCTTACATAAAGATGATATTCTTTCATTCTATGCCTGGTCTTCCTGTTTTGTCCTCTCTAGTTTTGGGGATTTAAATCTGTATTTTGAGATCTCATAGAACCTCTTCATTAAATAATTAAGGATCCCAAACCAATAAGTTATCTCTCAGTATAAGCAGATGTGCCCCTTGACCACAAAGACCCTATGTACATACCTGCAGAGAACAAGAACCATACACTGTAAAATTAATAATAATAGTAGCACAGACAGTTGACAGAAATGAGGTAAAATCTGTTACTATTCACATCACTTGCTAGACACTTTACATTTCTCTGTCAAATTTTTGGTTTCGTAACAACTTTAAAAGAAATTGAAATCTGATAGAATGTTAACAGGCTATCAAAATATAATTTACATTAAACTCATATTTCTAAGTATTGGCATACGGGTAGCGGGGGTGGAAATGAAAGCAGAAAAAGCTTCCAAGTGGACATAACTTTTGAAATGCTTTGTGAATTTCAAAAAAAAAATGAAGTTGCTAAAATGTTTAACTGTGACTGAGGAGCATCTACAAATTCCAGAGATATCTATCTGAAAATTATAAAATTCAGGTACAACATAAAACATACAGCATGTGCTACCAAAACAGGCAAGTTGCTGTATAGAAGTCACTTCCTGGTCACCCAACTTCAGAAAAGAGAGTGACAAGAGATAAACATTCTCAATAGGCTTGGTTATGGCAGATCCACTCACTGCCAAGGGAAGATACATTTTAGATACACATGCTAGAAAAAAGTACCTTATACTAAGGACACACATGCCTAGCTCTTCTTCTAAGCAATGCTACTAACAGTCTAACCTTAGGTCTCCCTATCATTACAAAAAAGAATGCTTTCTTCTGTGACACCCCCACCTCGCTGCTCCCAAAGGCTGCATATGTGATAGTGTGCCTGAAACCAAAACAAGAAAACCAGACTCATCATAGTTCAAGAGCCAGGCACTGGCTCTGTCACAGGCAATGTATATATCCTCGGGCAACACTACTGCTTCCACTGGCAATGAAATGACACGTTTCCCATTTTTTAAAAAAAGCCAAAGACCAAGATAGATGATAGATAGATAGAGAGAGAGAGAGAGAGAGAGAGAGAGAGAGAGAGAGAGACAGAGAGAGAGATATTTATATAGCTAGAGATATATACACCTAGAGATATATACAGATATTCTTTCCTTAAAGTCAGTTTTTGCAGCTGCCCCTTTTCTTCCTTGATCCAAGCATTATGAAAAATATCAAATACGTTGTGGCTTTAACATGAACAAATCAACAGAAGTACACCTCAAGGACAGCTATGTGTAAAACGTGAGCCTCTGCAAAATCCATTCACACTATATAAACACAACTGAACATTAAAGAGCAACACCTTTAAAATGTATACGGTCCATCATAGACAGAGCGTTCACGCTTTCATCTGCTAAGTCTGTTACTCCAAAGACTGTGATAGAAGTTGTGAACTATAAACAAACATAACATCTGCTCCATCCTCATGGAGTTTTGAAAGCCAAGTGATCAGGGACATGAGTTTAACGTCAACCATCTTCGAGTAGTTTGAAGGGTTAAATCATAACTCATGTGGCTATCGTTATTTACAACTTTCTAAGGGTCAAAAGGAAAGAAGCAGAAATTCAATATTCTGATTCCCTTGCTGCAAGGCACAGCAACGGCTTTGAATGAAAGCCTACAGATGCAGCCCTTCATGACAACACACACACACCCTTCCAACACCTTCTCCAAATGAATGGGTCTCTCAGTTTGTGTTTCAGTAAAGGGAAAAAGTAAAGGTTGAGGAGGTCAATTTGAATTCCCTGCACAGGCTGATGAAATCCTCCCAATCTGCTTTCCTGCTCTGGAAAGCAATGATATTGTTGGACTATTAGAGAATCCTGTCTAGTAGGTAAGTAATACATGAAAAACAGGCAATGTGTTAGGATAAGCTTAACACTTTGATACATTTGAATTTTTCTTCAGTGATTTAGAGGGTCATTTCTTTATGTTGTGGTGCTTCCACCTCTTCAATACAAGTACCATTAGACAAGCCAACATGTTACTGGATAGCCGGATGATTAAATACACACAAATTAGCTTTGGCAGTCTACAAATATGATAAAGGAAGACAGCAGCAACCAAAGTTTCACTGCATTTATCACTCATCCACATTCAGAACCCTGATATAAAAGAGATCTATACTTAGCCTATATTATATATTATCCAAGAGGGACCCTAAATAGATGGCCACAGACCACAGATATCGCTATTCATGAAACTGGACATCAGTGCCAAAAACAAAACCAAAAAGAGTACAAGTTAGATTTATGCAAAGTACCTCATAGTTTTGTAAGATGACTGTTTCCTATACTATTTGAACGATTAGCATGCCCCATTTGGGTGGACCATAAATAGATCAGGAAGGAACAATTCAATACGATTTCACTGAAACACTATTTGAATATCCAAAGAACTGGCAGTGAACATGTTTTAAAATTTTGTTTGTTCATATCCAGTATATGTGAGGCTACTATTTTAATTGTAAAATATATTATACCTGTGTTCAAATTAACACCGAGGCATAGCTGCCAGATTGTATGCCTCAGATATAAGTAGGAGGGACAGAATTTTCAGTGGGTGTCTATTGGCACAGTATTATTTTCTTTTAGACTACTGGTCTACAGACAGATTCGGCTTTTTACCTCTGAATCAGAAATTAACAAAATTTTAGAGTCAGCCTACCTAATGCTTATCTAGCCATATTCTAGTTGCCAAAGCATCATTTTTAATATTTATCTCCATGAAAAATATTTTAGATTCTGTGTGTCCATTTACTGAAATGGAGCTTTTCCCCCAAATTAATCTAGTTATTAATTTCTAAAAGTCAATGATAAGGGTGGGGAGGGGGGAAATCCTCAGGTGCCTAAACTAGTATGAAGTGGTAGTATTACATCAGCTACTAAAGCTAGTTTGTGTGTATTAGTAACTTGAGGCTCTCTGCACACAGGTGTCAGGTATGTTAATTACCTTTTTGTCTCATAAAATAAAACGTATAAAGAACAAGAGTGAGAAATACAAAACGTGTGCTAAGGATGCCTCCAATGTGAAAGTGCTTCTTGTTTGAATTTGGAGTCGGGGAAAGTAGTGCTGGTGCCCTTTTTCTTTTATGATTTAGACATCTTAGCTATGAGTCTGCACACTAAAAGTGAGATTTATCAATGAGCTGAGGAAACCAAGTTTCTTAGCACAATTTCATCTTCTTTTGCTAAGGGCCCAAAGCTTCCACTTCTTTAAAAAACAAAGCAAACCAAAACCTTCACCTATTAAATACAAAAGAGAACTGGTCTACCTCAGAATCATCTGTGGCACTTTACAGAAGCACCACTGCCCTGGACCAACACACTCGAATGAACGCATTAGAATCTCAAGTGTACTTGCAGAGGGGGTGACTCCTCACATTTTGCTCCCAGGTGCCTCAGTGGCCTCACCAGTGTCTTGGCCTATAATTGTTTATTTCACCGCGGTGCCTGCAAGAGGCATGGAACCGTATTGAGAGCAAAACAAATGGACACAAATGCGAGAAAATGCTCTGTTTGAAGGACTTCAGGGGTGAAGGGAAATCCCAAACTTGTTTCACATCCCCTTGGACACCGGGAGGGAAGGAAGCCATTTCCTGAGGACGGCCTCAGGAGCTTTTCCAACCTTAGAAAGCAGAGCCTCTCGCAGGGAGCTGTGGGCCAAGCCAACTGTTGAAGCAAGATCCCAGGACAGACTCCTGAGCCTGAAGCTGATGAAGAAGGGAAGAGGAAGCTGGGAGGGCCGGGGTCTGGGTAGCTCAATGGCTATCTGTTTTCATTTTAAATGGATGTTGGGAAGGGGCTTAAATGATTATTAATATGAGTAATCAATTCCCCTAGGAATTCCCTTCCTCCCTTAAAGCCACCCCTCACCAATTTTTCAATATGCACTTAAGAAAGCAGAGTTTGCCTACACCTGGCAGTGACTGCTGTCACACTTTCCCACCCATGGAAGTCAGGTAATACCTGTACCTTTTAAAAGGTAATACATAGGAAAGTGCCTGGCACAGTCCTTCCAACATAGCTGCTCAGTAATGCTTCTCTTCCTTTCCTAGTTCCTGCCCTTGTACGTAATCATCAAAGCATGGAAGCTACATGCAGCAATAGAGTTTTAGCATACTTAAAAATTTCTAAGGACAGGGTGCTCATCTGCTTTCTTCTTCTTTTCTTTTTGTCTTTCCAAACCCCTTGCAGCAACTCAATCCTTCACTCCAGGCCCTTATGAATACAAAAGAGGTTCTCCTCCTAATTTATGGTAATTGTAAGTGAATTAGGCCCAACAGCTCCCAAACTGATTTTTGAAAGACTGATATGCCCTCTTCTGGCTTCTTATTTAAGAAAAAAAAGAAAACAAAAATGTTAGTTTATTAGATGCATAAAAGAGTGGTCTGTTTATCTGCTGTATTTATTACTAATAATTTTAAGGACTTAACAGAGATTTTCTCAGGCAAGTGATAATATCTGGAGGTCCCAATATTATGAAAGGTGAGGATACCTTTCAATAACAAGATACTCAGCCAAGGGGCTGGCTTTCAACAAATTTTTCCTCAAGTCAATTAACGAGGCTGAAGATGATATAGACTGCATGAACAGGGGTCAGAAAAGGAAAATCAAAATATGCGTACCCACTAGCAAAATCTAAGAAAAAGTCCTCCCCTCCATGCCACATGCCCCACAGTGCACCCCACTGTATGCCCACGCAGGCCTGCTATCACAGCTCGGGCCGACAGCAATGCCAATTAGTGTCAGTCGTGACGGGGCTTTAGCAACACGGCCCTCTGTCTTAGAGGAAGTGGGCTGCAACCACCAACTTACTGTACAGAGGCAACCTAACAACCCATTAGGTGGAAATGACTTTTCAGCCACTTCCTCCAGGGACTGCATCAGAAACTGATGGCTTAGACAGATGGGAACATTTTTACATTTCTGTATTAACTGCATCCAGGAAGGTGGATTTTTATCATGTAACGCTGCCCAGTCCTCATTTCATCCAGCCTCCTCTATTTACTCCTTCACTCCCCATAATAGAATGGCATATAACGTTACCTAATAAAACCACGGACTACATTTCCTAGAAATGGAGGGAGCCGTCTCACTGTGTGTATTCAGAGTATGCTATGGGTCATCCACTGAAACTTTTGGGCATCAATGAAAACAAAAAAATTCATTACTGGAATACTGCTCTGGAGTAGCATTTTGTGTTTCGAAAAGATGTTGATGGTTACCGTTTATGGCTCTAATTGTTAAGCTGGTATTAGATTTGGTTCAATCTATCAAGAAGCAAAAGCAATCCTACTCCTGAGTCCAGGAAAGGATGGTCAGCCCTGCAAACAGGAATGCTCACACCTTTGTTGTGATGTAAAGGCTGGGCTGTAATCCAGCATTACATCCATGTGCGCGTGTCGCTGTAGTACTAAAAACAAAATTTACCTCCACTCAGAGCACCTGATAGAATACTAATGCATGAGAAAATGTGCAATTAGTTAAAATTTAAATTTTCTTATTCTTTAAGACACGAATTTAAAAACAAACATAGGTTTATTAACTGTTACCCAGGTAAATACTTGTTAAACATTTAACAACCAGGTTTGTCCTAAGTAATTCACTCAAAAAAAGTCATATTCTTTTTTTCATGTGCAAAAATCACTTGGTTGAAGAGTATCATTTTAAAACATTAAGCATTCATGTATATAAACATTATTCATCAGCAATAAGCGGATCTCAAATGCCTTCATAATAAAGATAGCCAGCAATCAAAATGTCTTTTTGATCCAAGATGCTTCGGTTTAGACAGAACTAAAAGGGTACCGGAGGAGGGAAGTACTATGAAATCTGGCAATAACATGTGGTTTTTCAGTAGTATTTTAATCTTAGGTGGGCTTCACTGCCAACATCCCAAATCTCCTGTTAGTATTCCTGCTTATAACCTCAGCTGACTTTATTAATGAATTGAGAGATGTAAATTTTTCTTTAAAATTTTTCTGTTTAGGTTTTCTTAAGAACCTTTCTCACAAGCTCCCTCTTACAAATTAGATGTCTTTTAAAACATCTAATATGGACTATTCTGTCACAGTCCTGATTATAACACAAATAGAAATTTCATATAAATTGTCAATTTTTTCTTTGCTCGAATCACATATAAACAGATATAAAGGTATATAAACTCTAGTAAATAAAAGTTTCTATGAGTTTATGTACTAAATAAAATCTTACATAATATTAAAGTTTTGAGCTTTACTTGATTTGGATATTGGCAAGACAGTCAATTCTTTTTATCTTGCTCAAATTAGTTCATAATTTTAAAAACATTAACCATTTTTCTGCTTATTCGACAGAAATATAACCTATTACAAAGCAAATATCCAGGCACTATCTTAATTAGAACACTTCTCTCTCTGTTTCTCAGTCTCTCAGGCTTTCTCTTTCTCTCTCTCTGAACGTTGTATGTACATGGAGATTTTAAAAAAACATTTTATAAAAGAGAAGCAATACTCTGTTAATATTCATTACATTCCAACACTTCTTAATTTTATGAAACACTGAACTAATATGTTTATTTTTTAAAAGCTGCGTGACATGATTTGAATTCAAAGCAAAATTCATACAGCTTTCTTTAAATATAAATCCTTTTCAATTAAAAAGATCTTGTAAGATAGTGGTGATGGTAGTGCAGCATTGTGACTGTATTAAAAGCCAATGAATTATACACTTTAAGTGGTGAATTTTATGTTATGTGGATTTTAGCTCAATTTAAAAAACAGACCTTGTAAAACAAAAGAAAAATACTTCTGGATGTCAATCCGCTTTTATGAGTTTGTTTTAGTTGAACTAATAAGGTTACTGAACCAAACAAATCCCCCCATTCTTAGGAATTATAAAAAATAGACTGAATTTTTAAAATGGACATATCTCCTTCAAATAGACTTCATATAATGTCCTCTCATACATGTCAAAGAACAAACCATTATTACTATTTTTTTTAAAGCACACTTAACACTACGATTGCTGTCTTTAAAGCACACTGAATAGGCTGTGTCAATACAAGGAGCACCTAATTCCCTAGAAACAAATGCATAAGGAGAACGGCGAGAGGAAATATCCTACTTTAAGGTACAGTCTTTTTAAGAATATATCCTTATTTTCTCTACATATTTCATATCCTGTCTGGAGAGTTAGATAATAATACTGGCCAACACTTCTTATGCACGTCGAATATACCAACTACTGTTCTAAACACTCTACGCAGAAATACTCATTCAACCTTGACAGGTACCCTATTAGAAGGGTATCACACCATTGTTATCTCTAATTTACAGGAAAAGCACAGAGACATAAGCTAACTTTCCCAGATCCAGCCAGGGTCTCACTCCCACGGGGCTAGTCTACCACCAGGCTCTAACCGACGGGACTTTACTGCTTCAAAGTTGTGAAACCTTCATTTATGTCCCATGACTATTGTGAAGTAACAAGGGCTACATAATTTTTTCCCCTTATTTAACATTTAAGATGGACTGAATTAAAGTTTTTCTTATTGCCAGAGAAAGAATCCACAGTGGGAATTTCAGAACATATGAAATGGGAGAATATGACAGTACCAATGTAGACTGCAGGCATGAAAACTAGTACTTTTAGAATTCAGAGTACACATTGATATACTTAAGTGAAATTTAATAAGGACTTATTCCAACCTTTTAAGAACTATCTTTCTGAAAATTAGCCATTTAGAAGACTCACTCACAGAATGGCAGAAAGGACTTACAATTCAATGATCAGCAAGTTTTGGGTCCTAAGTAAAAGAATTATTTATAAACTGTAAGAATTATTTATAAACTAGTTTACATATGCATTTAGAACAGTGAATCAAGAAATGTGCAGAGGGTGAAAGTTTGAGAGAAATGGGAAAATACTTTTTTAAAGGGATTAGCTTTAAATAAAAAAGGAAAAAAATCACTATAGCAGAGACAATGAAGGTGAACTAGAGGGAAGAATAAAATAGGTATTCAGGGCTTCCCTGGTGGCGCAGTGGTTGGGAGTCTGCCTGCTAATGCGGGGGACGCGGGTTCGAGCCCTGGTCTGGGAGGATCCCACATGCCGCGGAGCAACTGGGCCCGTGAGCCACAACTGCTGAGCCTGCGCGTCTGGAGCCTGTGCCCCGCAACGGGAGGGGCCGCGATAGTGAGAGGCCCACGCACCGCTATGAAGAGTGGTCCCTACTTGCCGCAACTAGAGAAAGCCCTCGCACGAAACGAAGACCCAACACAGCTAAAAAAAAAAAAAAAAAAAAAAAAAAAAAAATAGGTATTCAATTTGAAAAAGAGGATTCACTTTGATATAAGTAATGTGAAGCCTCAGAGAAAGAAAAGCTGGAGAAAACAAGGCAAGATGGAGACAATGATAAAGGAATGTAGAGGAAAGGGGGTGGTGATCCCATGAGGTGCCATCAAAAGAAACATAGGCCCAGTCCACACTCGTAAACTTGGTCACAACCAACTCAACTTTGGTAGGTGGTTCAGGTCTAAACACAGGGAGCAGTGATAAAGGTTACACTGAGTGGTGAGGAAACAATCTTATTATATTCTTAGTGAATACGTTTTCCAAGCAAAAAATAAAATGGTGCTTCTGGTTATCCTACATTACCAATCTTATTAAAAACCATGCACAGAGAACTTAGAAACTCTACTTGAACATAGCATAGCGTGCTAATGTGCTCCTGTATGTTACACAGATGCTTTCATTATCAGATGAGGTTCTTTTTAAGACTTCTTGAAATCACAGGCAATGTTTTCCTACCTGGCCAAGACAGTTCAGACTTTCAGATGGAAAGCCCCTTAATATTCTAAGTCATAAGCTCTACTGATCTAATTTATAAATTAACAAAAACTGACACTTTTTTAAAAAAAAAAGTAAAAAGAGGAAAAGAAATTTGGCTCCCATGAAAGTTCAGTGTGTAAGCACGGTTTTTAATAAGTCAGACAGGGTTCCTAGGACCCCCAACGTATTCTTATGACTATTATCTACTCCCTGGTTTCCAAAAGCCACATCGTGGGATCAGCATCACACTGCCAGTAGCGACCACAAAGCACTGTTTCTAGCGAGCAAAACTTCAAGAAACTTGAGGCAACTAGTTCACACGAGGCGAAGGCAGGCGAGGTAAGCCTACCATTAACTAAATCTACCCTGATCTACCTTTTTCACGCACGGAGAAAGGTTCCTTAAAGACACTCTCCACTTACTGTGTGGCCTTCTGCAAGTTACCGATCCTCTCTGAGCCCCCAATTCTTCATGGGTATTGAAGAAATACAATAACAACTAAATGATACTATTGTTTAAGAGGGTTTTTATATTCATTAGAGATCATCTGTTTAAAGAGCCTCGCACTGTGGAAGACACAGCAAGGGGTAAAAGAAAGCAATTATTATGACTATTAATCCTTATCTTACACAAAATAAGCATGGAAAGAAATTATATTTCTGATATAAATAATATATGGCTTCCAGACATACAGTTTATACATTTATATATGCCCTCACCACTGAATACAGAAATTAGCTAGTGGAATAAAAAGAGAATCTGACAGGGGGAGGGAGTCAGGAGACCTAAAACACTGCGGTACTACTTGCAGACCTGCCCCTCCTAGCAGGTTAACTTGAATGAGATGAAGATCAAACTTTGCTTCACCTTCTTCTTCCATGACATGCATAAGCTGGAATAAGCTCCAAATGTCTTCAAAGCTCTAGGTATATGTATTTTATAATAAGGAACTCGCTTTATGTACTTATACTTCCTAAATATCATACCTCTCCAACCTAAGTTCAGTCTCCTGAACAGGAAAGGACCTTGGGATTTTTGTGCGTCTCTCTGGTGCCTAGAACACAGCCCTATGAAAGGAAGATGTTTAACAGGCGGTTTGAAGCAAGGCTGTTGGATGTACAAGCCTTGGCTGACTCTGATCATCAACTGGCTGGAGAAGATGCCACTCCAGGGGGGCCTTTCAGAGCCAAAGAGTTTTTATAGTATAAGTTTCAGACACGAAATCATTAGTTCAACAAATATTTTCTGAGTGCCTACTCTGTGCCAGGAACTGCAGATAAAGATACTGTAAGAGGGTATAAAGACACTTAGCCTTCAAAGTAAGCAAATAAGCAACTTAGAATGGTGTGGGAGTGAACGCACGGGGCGACGATGCACAGAGAAAGCATCCACAACAACCCGGTCTTAGGGAGAAAGAGACAGCTTCACTGAGGAGACACTGAAGGAGGAGGACCTCAAGGTCCAAAGGGAGAGTATGCTTGAGCTGCTCCAAAACAAAACATTTGGAACTCAGCTGGAAGACCAGCTAAATAGGAGGATACAAAAATAGTGCACAATCCATGTATATTCTGCTAAGAATAGACTAAACTTTATTCTTACATCTTTAGAGAAATGGGGAGATGTCTCTTAATCTTCATTTCCTTGTGCTACAGGCGGTATGTATACATAGCACGTGGCTGTGAACTATTCAGCCCCGTGGACTGCAGAGTCACACCAAGGAAGGCACCTTATGGCATTTTAGCCACTGAGCATACTTCCATTCTGGTTCTTCATGCAACCTAATTTGAAGGTAGGTCTTTTCTGTAGGCCTCCCAGAAAGATGGGTATTTTTTTTCTTCTTCACAGCAGTGTTCCCTGTTTCCCTCCCTCTCCATTAAGTCTTGAATTCCGTATCTGGTCTTCCTTCTCGTCTGACCTTTCCTCTGGTTCCCCAGGACTTTTGTCTCTCACTGTCCTCAGTCTTGACTGAATTGAGAGATAGAAAAAATGGATGTGGCTTTGTTTTGTTCTTAATGTTCTCTGCTTCCCACTCAGTTGTTGAAGATGTCCTTTCTCTGAGGATCACAAGCTCTTAAGAAGATGAGTCGGGACTCCCCTGGTGGCACAGTGGTTAAGAATCTGCCTGCCAATGCAGGGGACACGGGTTCGAGCCCTGGTCCGGGAAGATCCCACATGCCGTGGAGCAGCTAAGCCCATGCGCCACAACTACTGAGCCTGCGTGCCATAACTACTGAAGCCCGTGCGCCTAGATCCCGTGCTCTGCAACAAGAGAAGCCACCGCAATGAGAAGCCCGTGCACCAACAAAGAGTAGCCCCCGCTCGCCGCAACTAGAGAAAGCCTGCATGCAGCAACGAAGACCCAACACAGCCAAAAATAAATAAAATAAGATAAAGAAGATGAGTCACCTCTATTTTATCCCTTAATATCTAATCATTTCTATCTCATACATGTTATGGGTAAACATAATATACATCCCCATCAAGTCTACATGAAAGGCTTAGCAACACAATATGGATATCATACAGTGCAGTGGTGAGGGAGGGGGGAAGTGGCAAAGGATTCAACACACCATGTAACCACACGAGACGACGACAGACAGTACAGGGAAAGCACCTAATAATGCAGCTGAAGAAGGATATGCTGAATCGGAAGCAGTTTCAATTACACTCATGGAGTGGCATTTGGGAGCCCTCTTTGCTCATCTAATGGTTTTCGTGCCTGCCAGATGCACGACTATAATTAGATCCACTAAAACTTGCAAAGAATGGCCAATGAGCAACATTTTTCCTAAATATCCCCAGACGGAAAATGAGGTTCCCAACAATTTATATATGGTGAGAAAAAGTAGGTGGTAATTATGAGACTGAAGGGGGAAGAGTAATGTGAGAAACTAACAGAACACTTAAATGATAATAATCATCAGGGTGGTATGGGTCTGTGACCTGATACAGAGATAAGCATCTTTGAGTAGTTGACCCAACAGAGTTTAAATGGAATCAATGAAGAGGATACGACGTACACCTGAAAAAAGTTTCTATCTGCCTTTATTTTTATTTTTTTAACAAAGTTAATACCTTTTTAAAAAATATTTATTTATTTATTTGGCTTCGCCAGGTCTTAGTTGTGGCACGTGGGATCCTCACTGCCGCATGCGAGATCTTCGTTGGGGCGTGTGGGATCTAGTTCCCTGACCAGGGATCAAACCCGGGCCTCTTGCATTGGGAGCACGGAGTCTTAATCACTGGACCACCAGTGAAGTCCCTCTGTTTTTAAATAGTCATCTACTCTGTGGTAAACTTCACGTTCATTCTAGTCCAAAGCATTTCACCTTTCCTTGCCTCAGAGTTCGAGAACTCCACCACCCAGAAGACCATAGTGTCTGGCGTCTTTCCCAGGGCACGTCACTGTGCACATACTTAAACTAATTAGTCCTGAGTGTATGCCCATTTTCAAGATGATGTATGTGCAGCAGACTCTGTTGCTTGCTGGCACTTAAAAGAGATATTTCATTTGTTGTGATAAAGCAAGGAGAAAGTAACTGTCAGTTAGGCTGCCACTTCTGTCATACTTCTTAATAATGCAGCTCCTGTAATTACACTGTGGTTCTTTATATTAACTCAGTGAAAGCTTGCTTGTTTTTAGCATGAAAACAATTTATGAAATTATAGAAACAGACTGAACACAGCAGTTCATTTGTTGAAGCAATTATCCAGATCCTTGTCAAAAAAAAAGTACAAGTGAGAGAAGACTGTGATGTGCAAAAAATGGTTCTAATTCTATGCTCTAATATGTACAATATGTCTGTGGTTGTGCTGAATTATGTTAATAAAGTGCAGCCGAAATATATTTGTCACTACACAAAGGAAAGGCGCTATCAATCGTCCTGCCAGATATTTTAAATTAGTCACCAAAGTGTCCAGCCAGAGTTTCCTCAACAACCTGCAGATGAAGAGAAAGGCTCACTGGACAGTCTTCCCAATGGCACCAGAAGGATTTTTCTAGTATTTCTGAATCTGGAAAATAACTGTAAAGTGAACTATGGCACAAATGCCATTTTTAAGTGACATTTAAAAATCCCACCCCAGACACCAATGTGATGTTATTTTTGACTGGTTATCCATCAGAATGCAAGTTCCCAAGACAGCTTCTAAGATGGGGATTATTGACACTTGTTGCAGGAAAGATGAGGGAGTAAATAAAGCAGTCGAGTGATGCCAGGGTTACTGCTTAAATAAAATTGCATAAAGACCCAAAAAAGTGTTTTCAAGGTAGAAAAAAAAAGTCTCATCTTCTACTCTATTAAGGCAAGAATTCTACAGCTTGTTAGCATTTAGTCAATAAAGATTAAGTTGTAAGAGCAGCATTGTGAAGCTATATCATCCAAGTTTCCCTAAGCATGTTTATCAAGTCTCTGAAATAATCATTAAGTTCAATTCTTCAATGTCTTACCTGAAAAGAAATGATTATTGATTTAACTTAACTAAATAAATATCTAGTTTCCATAATTCCTATGCATGTAAACTTACTATATAAATATCTCCCAATGAAATAACGGCTCAAGGAAAAAAAATTATTTCTCCACTCTGAAACAACCTAGCCTCTTTACTTCTAACTTGACCCCCAGAACTTCAATAAAAGCACATTACTACAAGCTTCCTTTTATTCTTTTTAATTATTTTAAGAGTTAATTTCCAGGAGGTGAAAAAAAGAACAGGGATCTAACACTGAAATAAAATGAAGTGCTAGAAAACAGAAGCAAAAAACAAAAAAACAAAGCAAAAATATCCAAGCTCAAATTGTGAATTGTGCAAAGTGTTACACGCAATAAAATGTGGACATCGTTCTTTCTCCCCACATCTGGAGATAGTTTAGTATACCGATTTCCAGAAACCAAGCAATCGTCCAGCCTGACTAGCCCCTTTCATTCACAAATAAACAATTAATGGAATGGGCAACTAATTTTCCAAGTGTTCATATTCATTAGGCTGTTTCCTGAAATTAAGTATCAGCCTCATGATACAATACTGTACACATTAAACAGTTCCCCCCACCAGCCCACTTCCTCAGCCACCTTTCTCATATCAAACTTAGAGAACTAGGCATTTGTATTTCTGTTCTCCTTCCTTATGGTACACTAGGATCTGAAAATTAAATTCCCTTAACTGTGCTGCATAAGAAGAACAAAATATTAAAATATGACGAGATTCCCTCACCAAATCTCAGCAAGAATTTCTATTCTCATGGCCCGTCGATTCACTAAGTATCTATCAAACACCTACTACATGGAAAGCAGAATTCTAAACCTCGACTTGTAAAAGTAAGTATGTCGTCGAGAAATTTACAACTGAGTAGTGAGATAAACCTAAGCACAAATAACTATACTATAAAGTAGAATGTGATCAACGTGACAAGAGAGGCATAAACAAAAGGCTTTAGGGTTCAGGGGAGAGAGACTACTTCTTCTGAGGTAATGAGAAAAGGCTTAGTGAAGGAAGTGGCTTGCAAGATGGATAGGCTTTCAAGAGGCTCTGGACTGGAAGGTCCTCAAGGTCAGAGACCATGTCCTGTTTTACTTGGCACCACCGCCCCCCCCCCCATACACCTAGCACAGTGCTGGGCCGCCAGCACTATGAAAAAGCTGTGTAGCTGAATTCAACAAGCAAAGGTGGGAAAAGAAGATCACCCAAGATGGACGAGGACTACCCACTCCATGGGCTGTTCAAACAATGTGGGCGTTTTAGAAAAGAGAATACCTAGGAACGTAAGGTTAGAAAGGCGGTCTGAAAAATGGATTCGTCCAAAATAAAACATAGCTAGCAAATTTTATTCTAAATTTCTGAACCACGGGGAACACTGAGAATTTCCAAGCATATGAATAATATAACCAGTAGAGCCGTACGTCTACTGTGCCAGTTTAAGTAAGACTATCCTTATTTAAATCCTGTGTACTTTTCCAATTTTAAAATGCAGAGCACACAAGGGAAGAAAAATGTACTATATTAAATAATTAGAAACCTGTAAACTCTGACTGTTAAGTTGACATAGTGCCTTGAAGGCCAAGAAAAGGTTCCATTATGTGTGTACAACCCAGAAAAATGTTCCTCTAGTGAATTTTAAGTTGAAAAGAAAAAGAAAATCCAAGAGAAAGACAACCCCAAATGCTATATGTTACTCAAAATCGATGGTGGCAGCAGGCTGTAGCCACTACTACTGCTCAGGCTCCCCAGAACAGGAATTTATAACAAAAACAATACCTATAGCTCTCCTTGAAAACGAGATGAGCAGTACCTTCTGTCTTTCAATTCTTTGTATTCTGTTCAAGCAGTACGCCTTACTGCCCTTCTACTACCTTCCACTTAAGTGACAATGGGTGGGAATTCCCTGGTGGCACGGTGGTTAAGAATCTGCCTGCCAATGCAGGGGACATGGGTTCGAGCCCTGGTCAGGAAAGATCCCACATGCCATGGAGCAACTGAGCCTGTGCGCCACAACTACTGAGTCTGCACACTAGAGCCCGCGAGCCACAACTACTTAAGTCCACGTGCCTAGAGTCCATGCTCCACAACTACTGAGTCTGCACTCTAGAGCCCGCGAGCCACAACTACTGAAGCCCACGTGCCTAGAGGCCGTGCTCCACAACTACTGAGTCTGCACTCTAGAGCCCGCGAGCCACAACTACTGAAGCCCACGTGCCTAGAGTCCGTGCTCCACAGCAAGAGAAGCCACCGCAATGAGAAGCCCGCACACCAGCGAAGAGTAGCCCCTGTGCGCCGCAAGTAGAGAAAGCCCACGCGCAGCAACGAAGACCCAAAGCAGCCATATATAAACAAATTTTTTTTTTAAATGACAATGGGCAGACGTAAAGGGAGGGCTCCTAGACCTCTCACCAGGGTTTAGGGGCCCCTACACCCCTGAATATCCAACCACCAATTCAACTTTAAGTGAGAAATTCTTGGTAACCAGGACAACAGACCATGACAATTCCCTGGGATTTCCCAGAAGGAATGGTGACAAGCAAGCTTGTCATCTGGACGTGTTATACAGAATTGCAAAATTTTCTTTGTTGTCTCAGATTCCAGAGAATTTTAAATTGTCTAGATGACATCATGTGACATTTGGCTTAACAAAAAAAGTAACAGCCACCAAAGGGAGAAGAGTAGGACCTTATGGAAAATCGCCGCTAAAGAAAGAATGAATAATGAAAGTAAGTCCAGAGTCCTAGTTCACATGCCCTCAGAGCCGATCCTAATGGAATAAGGCTCAAAACTGAATGACGACATGTCCTATAAAATAGCAGCAGAAAATAATGCTTGGGACTGAAACCCAAACATGTTAGATTTGACTGCCACAAACTTCAAGGAAAAATACAAAAGTAATGGGGGAGGGGGTGGTGCACCATGGGATTTCAATGTATGAAATCCAACAAAAATGGTTGATCATTGGCCAGAACTTGGTAATCTTTCCAGAATACTAATGTGTAAACTTCTTAGTAGCAATGACAGTGTCTTACTCATCTCAGCATCCCAAATGCTAGCATGGTGTCTAGTAGGCCATCAATATATGTATGCTTTGGGACCAAATACGGTTCACTGTGATGGTTTTTATTTTAAAAAGCTAAGAAGACCACTTGGAAAACTGTTTATTTTTTCCTGAAGGAAAAATCCAAAGAACTCAACCTAATCAATGTAAATGACTTTGCTATTATAATTTAGGGAGTTAAAAATGCATTTTTTCCGACCAACAAGAAAAAAAACCTCTGTAGACACAACATGGTGCCCCAAGCCAGGCAACTTTTGCTGCTGAGCAAAAGGACGACGCTGGCAAGATGAGGATGCAACATGATGAACCCGTCATTACTGACATAATGAATGAAGGGTGGAACAGCTCGTATGTAATACAGCAAGTAAGTTAACCATTCTGTCTCACATATTCCTAAAGCTCACAGTCTGAGAGTTTTAATTTCTCAAGCTCTTGCCATGTGCCAGGCACTACGCTAAATACTTTACATTCATGTAAATACAGCTGACCCTGAACAACTTGGGGATTGGGGGCGCCCACCTTCTGCTCAGTGGAAAAATCTGTGTATCATGTAGACCTGGCCCTCCATATCCCTGGTTCCGGTTCCTCTGTATCTGTGGTTCCTCCATATCCACGGTTCCACATCCATGGCGTCAACCAACTGCAGACCGTGCAGGACTGTAGCATTTACCATCGAAACAAATCCATGTGTAAGTGGACCCGTGCGGTTGAAACCCGTGTCGTTCAAGGGTCAACTGTACTCTACATACATGAATTTAATTTTCATGACAACTGAGCAGGATTGGTACATTTTCATCCCTATTTCACAGATAAGGAAACTAGAAGTCCAAGAGATTAAATGACTTGACCAACGCCTCATAGCTGGTCATGGAAAAAGTGGAAATCAAAATCAAGTCTGATCAGCTCAACAGACACATTTGTCCAACAGCATTACATCAGGATAACTCCAGTTAAGGTGGCAAATCTGGTGACTATGACCAGTTAATAATGTCTCCATAACCGTATTGTAAAGGTCCTCCTTGGGCACAGGTGGTAATTTTCTTAAGTGGCTGTCCCTAGCATTTCACAGTATGCTCTTTCCCCCAGTCTGAACCGTTCTATCCTCATTAACATTTGGGTAAATACTATCCCTTTTTTGTGGAATCATATAATAAATAGTTGCCACAGATAATATGAAACCCAGTTATGTGAACTGCAACAGGTAATTGTGAAAGGCTTAAATCACAGTGTTGGCAAATCTGTAGGACTTAGACAACCATACAGTGAATTTCGGAATATGAAAATGAATACAGGACCAAGATGATCATCGATAAATGTAAATTTCACAGTCTATCTTCAAGTCTTTTTTAATCTTGTCACTACAATCAAAATGAGATACTTATTCTATAGCCAAAAATGAAAGAAGGCACAATACATCCGGATGTTTTGAGGACTAGTAAGTAAAACTTTCTAAAAATACTTAGGGAATAAAAAAGAGTTGTCTGCTTTTAGACTAAAATTGATGGTCAGATACAACTTCTTAGCAAGATGTAAACTGAAAGTTAATCATTTTGGTTTTCAAAGATGCAACTAAAAACATCATTCTATGACAAATTATATGAGGCTTCAGAAAGAACGCATCACTCAAAGAAAGCAAAGCAGAACAATATAAAAAGGATTACAAAAACAGCCCTATTTCTAGATCAAAGTGGACTTCACTCAGCCCACATTTTCTCCCAAGGGAATCCCCACAAAGCTCTTTATGGCCACATCCTCCAAATCTTACCTATGGACAAAGGAAAAACGTGAGGTTATCTATAAGAGCTTCTGAGTACAAGGCACATATGTATGGCATTTGTGTCAGGCACAAAGATTACTGAAACCTGTCAGTGTTAATAAAGGGTCAGGTTCTAGGGGCAGGTTTCACTAATGGTTCTCTGAAGCATCAGCAGTTCACAGCACCCAGTTTTATTTTATTGCTCAAACATGTCCTTAGTATTTGTTACATTTCAGGCACTGTTTCAGGAATTATAAATTCATTCTATCCTCACAGTTTATTTAAGCTACAGAGGATGTAGGTATTATTATCCCCATTTCACAGATGAGGTACATAGGGGGCACAGAGACTTCTGTAACCTGTCCAAGGCCACACAGCTAGTACAAATGGTCAAAACAGGATTCAAACCTAAGCAGCCTGGCTCCGGAGCGCACGCTTCTTGTCACTGTGCCATGCTACCCTTTCCCAGGAATGCCAGTAAAACCATGCCTGGACTAATCTCTAAAGCTAAGTGTCATTCTACAGTGACCAAGGGCAATTCCAGAGCTACCTACTATAAGATATGCACCCTTCTAGACTGGCTTGCTTATAGGAACCCTATCAATCATCCCCAACCCCATACTTAAGTGCAGTGCTACACTATCAGTGAGGCTAGAGCTTTGGGGACTGTTGTAAGCAACCCCTCCCTGCCACATGACTTCTGAGATGGCTGGGGGCTGCTGACTGGCTGCACTGTCTCTGTGATTTAAACCAGACCATCTGGCTGCCTTGTTCTCTGAGCTGGGGCAGGCCTAAAAATGCTCAGATTGCATTAAGCAACTTCTCTGCTCTTTGGCCAAATTTAAACTCTAGAGCTATTCTATGTGGATTTAGTTCATTCTCTTATAGTATAGTATAGTATTTTCCTTGAGATGAACTTTTTCATGATCAAAGCCTGTTCCTGGGATGACCCAGCAGGAAGAAAGCCACAGGGCACATGGCAGTGCACTTGAGGCACTACATCCGACATAAATGTTCAGGGCCCTCTCCTTATTCACAGAATACGATCAGTAGGAAAGGTCTGTAAATTTCAATTTCAAAAAGGAGTAGAATTTCACATTCCAATACTTAAGGAACTCCAGGATTAGAAGGTCTACAAATTCTTTAAAACTGCAAAACAAAGATCAGGTTGAAGCAAAAAGCGAGAACATGAGGTGGAGAAAGGATGGACATTACTTCCTTCTACAGGAGCCTTGACTGTTCAGTACTTAAGTTATGCATTCTCAGAAAGCCAGTGAATTTGGCTGGTACTCTGTGAAGCCGCGATATAATGCCTTCCAGAGTCCACAGCTGACCAGTCAGGAGGGTGGAGAACAGGAGTTGCAGGCTCAAATGGTCCCGGAAGCTCTGAGGAAAGAGGTGCTCTTTCAAAACTGAACTGACTTCCCAAAAAGAAAAAAAGGAGAATGAATGATCCATCACCAAAAATGTTCATATACTGACATGGCGACATGTTCAGCTGAGTCACCAAATTTCCCAACGTTTTAGAAGTGAAGCAATTTTTTAGAATTTTTATTGAACATCTACTATGTGTCAGGCACGAAGATGACTGAAACAAGGACTCTTATCTTCAAAGGCCAGTCAACTACGGGCTCAGGATGAGAGAGGGGAAGAGAATAATTCAAGGGAATTACAAGAATTCAAAGGGAGGGGTGGCTCTGGTTGAGGGGAAAGAGGGGAATCATGAAACAAAACTTCCTAGTTAAAATATTCACAGAAAAATAAATATGTACACCATCCATCCTCCTCCCGAGAACATGAGAGGAAAGAAGGGAGCAAGGAGAAAATTCAACCCCGACACAATGCTTTAGAAAAACAAGAATAGTTTTCTTAAAACAAAACAAAACCCTTTTGGCACACCAAGCTGCCTGTGACTGCAGGGTGAAAACTGTAACAGAAAAACCTAGTCCATAAGTGCCAGAGGAAAAGAAACTTTCCCCAAATAACAAAATAAAAATAAACCTTCAGTTAAAATAATATATTACGCACTGATGTAAACTGAAATGCTCTTGTCCATGGGTTGAGCTTATGAAACCTTTAAACATGAGCATGTAACACTAACAAACTATTTGACATTATTATTTGGGTTCAAAGACTCCCTTTCTCTAAATGTTTATAGCACCATACCAGTTATTTCAACTGAGCTGACACAATGAATTTCAAATGATCTAATACTTTTGACTTACCAGCGGATTAGCACATGATTACCCTGAGTAAAAGGATTATTATTACTGCTGCTCTAAGATATTAACACTTTCTGTAACGCACTCGGAGGACATTGTATAGATCACTAAAAAAATGTGACAAAATACATGGGGGAGAGGGTTTGTTTTTTTTTTTTTTTAACGGAAAATGATGATTGTTCTTCTCTTTTAGAGTTTGCTTGCTTAAAATAAGGTGGGTCTCCCAACAGTAGAATTGGCATTTTGCATGACACTTTCAGTGGCGTACAAGTCACAAATAAATAAGTCCAGCATTCAGTGCGCTCAGGAAATTAGACCACGTGTGGCTTTCTTCCCATGAAGATCAGGCTCCAAACAAAGACCCCCACTTTGTAATAGACAACTAATTCTCATGTAATGAATGACAGAACACAGCATTAATGTACTTAACAAGACAGAGCTAAATTCAATGAAGCTTGACGCCATTTATATGAAAAAGGGTTACATTTGTAGACAGAGCTAAAGGGAGAGGGGATAATTCTGAATTAAGCAGTGCAGCTTCTGCTTTGGCTTAGGCCTCTCACTGGAAATAAAGATCATAGCTAAAATATGACCCTGAAAACTGGCAGCAGCAAACAAAGCTAAATACCACTGTATTAAACTCTAACTCTCACAGATGAAGAGGTTAACAGCTAAAGGACTTTGCTCAGAGCTTCTATTGGCAAAAGTGCCATTTCTTTACAGCCAAATTCCTGGTCCATTAAAACGTGTCCTTTCCTTACCAGACTCCATGATATGCAATTCAGCGGCACATAACAGTCACAGAAAATCCAGATAACCCAAATGATGTCTTAGTATGTACTAAATCTTGTAGGTACATCATCAAAACAAAAGATGAGAAAGTAAGCATGTGACATAAAATGAGGATGTTGAAAAGATAAACTTAGGTGGCTCTTTTGAGAGTTTCAATGTTATATTCACCCTTCTCTAACAAAGACGTACAGAGCAGTCCTAGGGACACAAACTGTGTGGAAGTGTGTACGTGTGTGGATAGGTAGGGCCATCACAACAGAAGATTTTTAAAAGCCTATGATTACCATAATGCCAGCTCTCCTCCTTCAGGGCAAGTTCAGAAAATTGATTTTAAGGTACATTTAAAAAACACAGCATATGAACAATGCCGATCAAGCACCTACATTCTGAAAACAATTTATGACTTATTATAAGTAGATGAAAGAATATTTTAACTCCTCTAGCAGGTTTACAGCAAGGACACTGATCTACGCAGCACACTCCCTGCAGCTGGACATGACTTATTTCTGCACGATGCTCTTCCACACATGGAGGTAACACCCCCTGAAGCTGCTATACCTTCAGGCAGGGCAGCCTCACTCGCCTCTCCTCTCCCCTATCAACAGCGTTATCTGGTTCTGCTGTTGTCACAGAGCCAGGGAATGAAGCTCTTCCAGAAAACTTACCCAAGATCAAACTGTGCCTGGTGACAGCAATGTCCAGGCCATAAGTAACGTTCAAAGGATTCAACAACGCCTGTGACTGATCATTCTCTTTCCCTTGCCATCACCTGCTGATTTTGTCCAGGTGTTTTATGGCTATCTTGAGGATCTGGAGAACAGACAGAGGGAAGACTTTGCCAATTTCTTTTGTCTGCGGTTGTGAATTCCTTACACAGATGGCGGACAGCCTCGGCTCCGGGCAGCGCCAGGCTGCACTGCTTTCAGCGTCCAAGGGGAAGTGGAAGGAGACATCATCTTCTCCCCCAGCACTGCCTGTAACGTGTGTGTGGTTAGCAAACTGAGACAGCGTGGCTTCAAGGGGGGTGGGGGGGGAGGGGAGGGAGAAGAAGGAAGAAAGTCAACAAGTATCTTGAAAATATTTACTTGCTTGAGGTACTGCTAAGGATTGACCAAGGAATTAAAAATGCTGATCAGAAAGGTGATTCCTGAACAAACGTGCTTCTATCAAAGACTCGGCACCCCAAGTTTCAGTTACTTTTTCACGTGCGTATCAAAGTCATCAGCTCTCCTAAAATTAACCAAAATAGGGACTAGAAAAATCCCAGGCAACCCTTTAGAAGCTACTACACTGCTGTCATAGCTGGAAAGGAAAGCGGACTGGTGTCTAAACCTACTCTAACATGGTAGCCACTAGCCACAGGTGGACACTGAGAACTTGAAGTGTGGCCAGTCCGAGATGAGATGTGCTGTGCGTGCAAGACAGATGCTGGATTTTGAAGACTCTGTGTGAAAAGGAGAATGTAAAATGTCTTGATAAATATTCATATGGACTACACATTTCATACCTATTATACATGGAAATAATTTTTGATACATTGGGTTAAAGAATATTTATTACTAAATCGACCTTCACCTGTTTCTCTTTACTTTTGCAATGTGGCTACTAGAAAATCTTAAATTATAAAATTGCTTATCTTGCCACTCACTGGACTGTGCTGGTCCAGACAATAGGACTCTGGTCCTTTTCGGTCAGTTTTTGGTTATTTGACCACGATCTGCTTGGTTAAATTTCTGAGCGTCATCATTTTCAAAAATCAAAGATACAGATTCAAAATTTTACAATTCCAAAAATTACAAAATTTTTCAGATTTTCATTCCTAAACCCCATGGTTCGTTTTCATTTGGGCCTGCTGTAAAGAAGCAGTGACAAACAACAGGAAAACAGGTTTTATTCATTATTCAATTAATTTAAGAGACTACAGCTCACTCTGATGGCTTTAAAGTTTTTCAGAAAGATGTGCACAATGTTTTTAATGTATTAACTTATTAATGTAAAATTTATTCATCGTATGAATTCCATTAGTGACTAATAACTCAAGATGGTATATAAAATAAAGAACATCTAGGCCCTGGATGGATATGGGTTTGTAAAGCAATGAAGTGAATCGCTTGTTTTATGAATTCAAGCTCACTATCACAGGTACATTTGACTGCAATTCATTCGGTAAGAAGGCTACTAAGGCAGATATCCCCTACAAAAACCTCGGAAAAGCTTTAGTGATTTCTTCACTAAATGGAAGGGAGAGTATCTTCGATTATAATGTGCAGCTGATCCCTCTTAGAGGCAATTTTTGGAGCAATAGTTGCACAGATCCCATTAGTTATGCCTAACTTTGTGGTAATTCATGAAAACACCTCCCTCACACAACTCTTGGGTGGCCAGGCCCAGAAAAGGATTTTTAGGAGCCTGCTGTTCCCACAGCTTGTACTAACTGTTTGTGCTACGTGATTATAACAGGGCTAAGGATGAAGCATCTAAAGAACCACAATTTCAGGTGACACTTTAAATACTTAATTACACACTATTATTTACCTCCTATTAAGGAACGACAAACAACGTTCTTCTCTAAGTTCCTTGATGGCAATAAACGTGATAGTTTACAGATTACGTTGAGAATTTGATCAGTTTGCTGCCCGAATCGGAGAAAGGAAATGGAAAACGGGGAGATTAAATGCAGGACAGAAATTCAGTATCTGTTTCATATGTGTATTTTTCCCCAAACGATGGTGAAACTAAACCCTACATCCTGGCACACTACAAGCCATGCTAGAGTATATTACTGTGCGTGTAAAACACACCTACACACACAGCCCTCATTTATGGATACATTCCAGTAAATGAGATAGAAAGAGTAGTCAGGTCGGCCACAAGAAATTGAAAGTGTAGCATACAAGACTCAGGAGTTAGAACTGCGAGAGAGAGTGAGCAGACTGTACCAGATTGAGTTACTGCCTGGCATGATGAGTTTAAAATTCAAATACACAGTTAAAAAAGAGGTACAAATGAATTCCGTTATATTCTATGCATCCAATGGGAGGAAAGCACGAAATCTGGGAACTTTTGAAAGAAATCAAAGTAAAGAGCAATGGCAGATAGGTGAAAGCTGAGGAGTCTGCAGAGACAGCCATCCAAATGGCTTAAGCAATCATGCTCTGTAAAGCGTTTTAGCGGACAAATAGCCAACATTAGAGTCTGAACTATAGCTGATTTTAAGGATCTAACGTATATGCAAGTAAAACATTAGTTTAAATTATTTGCTTTTATAATTATTCCAAATGTATGACAGATAAATACTAAAGTGAGGCTGAATTAATTCATAGTTGCCCTTTTCTTGGCTAATACCAGATGTATGTGGGTCATAATGCGAATGGTTCTTACCAGAAGCTTTGAGAAAAATCAAAGTAAGGCCAGTTTTGAGCTCTGTCAGTAATAGGCAAGGTGAAATGGATTCAGTGAAAAGCAAAGCAAGAAACAGGACAGGACGTTACCTTAGAAAAATGATTTACTGGGTGTTTCGGTACCTTTGTTTAATGTTTCTTAAAACAAATACATAGCGTGATTTGCTGAAACATTCAACTTGGAAATCATATGGATTTCAAACGATCATTTCATTCAATATTAAGTTTTATTAGCCTACCCGGCAATCTCTTAAGATACACCAAATTTCTTTTTTAAAATATTTTACAATGCTACTTAAAACTCTTAACTGCCATGTTAAAAAGAAATCTTATTTCTCCACAGCAAGGAGCTTCCAGAAACCACTGAAACATTCTTGCCCTCTGAATGTTGGAGAATGGTCTCTTCATGTGTTATTAATAATCCAGACAAAGTATTCATACTAATGGGCACACAATGAATATTCAGCTGCATGTAGACTCATACCACAGGGATATCAAAACCAAAACCCACCTTTACTTGTACTTGCCCGACATATGCTAGCATAGCTACCTGACTATCCCAAACTTTCTGTGGCTTATGCAGTTATATAAATGCTCACTATGGCAACAGAACTAGATATCGGCACAAAGAAATACTTGTCATTTTAAAGAGAGAGGCAAGAAAAAGTGCTCACACAACATAAAAGTTAATTTTACATTTAGTATCATTAATATTACACTCACACTGTCACAGCCAAATAAACCTTGTGCTTTAAAAACAAATCAGGTCACTCGAGCTGCATTCTGCTAAGAAAGCAAAACCTATCATGCATAGCTCGTATTGATGCTCTTCCTCAATGACTTTTATTGTCCCTGGTCAACTTTTAATTCTTCCTTTACCATGCCTTGAATCAGAATCCCTCACATGTAGAAAGTTACATTAGTGGCATTAAAAACACATAAAAACTTTAAAAGATGGTTCCAAATAGAAGTTACACTTTTTAAAAAAAAGGTCATGGCTATTTCCCTAGTTTATTTGGGCATTTAAGTTTTTTCTTTAAATCCAACAAATATTTCTCTAAAGAATGGTCTTTATGTGGCTGAAATTAGACTGCACACAAGATAGTTTTTCAAGGCCAGCAAGCACTTCCTAACCAAATCCCCCACTTCCTTTTCTAGCTAAACATAACTCTTTTAAATGTGTACATCCTTTAAAAAGTTAGGAGTGAGCACCTCACATGTAATAGCAGGCAGCTGGGAAGCCAATTGGTGCAGTCCGAGTGCACATTTCAGAAAGCAGCTCTTTAACATTCAATAACTAAGTGGTAATTGGGCACAGAAACATAAACTGTCAAACTGAATCAAAACCCCTTTGCTTTTCAGAATATTATTTGTAAGATTATACTAGAATTAAATTTGAACATGCATCCACCCTTTGCATTCAGTCAAATTATAAAACAAGAAGGAAAAATTGCTGTGCTTTTCTTTGGATAAAATTAATGTCAGCTTTGTGTCCTTAAACCAGACCCAATCGGGAAATGAAATATGTTTAGTCCTGAAATAGTTGTGGTAATTCAATCCCTGCACTCTCCTTATTTTCTTGATGACAAAGAAAAACTCCCAACTGGCAGGGCCACCTGCACTGATTACTCCTCCATCCACACCCACAGAATATGAAAATGAGCCAATGATCATTAACCTTAATTTCTTCTAACATAAACCTCAGCTCTTTTTCAGTCTTGCTACTCAGGGAACTCCCCTGAGATAAAGAAGGGGGTGGGGTGGGATAAGGAAAGGGAGTGAAAGCTCAGAGCAAAGGGGGTGGAAAGCAAATGAAAAATGGAATCCACTGGCTTTTAAAGAACTGCACAGCTGGCTTATTAAACTTCATACAGCAAAGATGTTACAAAGATAAAGAGATTCTGAGACATCACCACTCTCTGGATAGTGGAATACTTTCCTGTCCACCAGCCCTCTCCTTCTGAGCAAACAATAAGAAAGGATGCTTCCCCTCCACCCTCTCACCCCCCTTTCATCTCACTCCTCCACCCAGACCTCACTATATAAAGACAGCAAGCAATAAAAGATGGGTCTGGACAGCCGGAATGCAGGTGTGGCTGTAAGATCTCCAGGATGAGGACCAAAGGGCCTGTGCAACCAGGAGAGAGATTTCCAAGGTGAGCACTTCAAATACAGTGTTGAATGCATCACACCTTCTGGTCATTCACATTCAAGTATCACCAACTGGAATCATTTTAATTCAAGCTGTGTGGGGCTAGATCCCATTGGCATTACATCATCTTCTAATGGATGAGGAGCTAGTTGGGGCCCTAAAAAGAAACACAACCATGAGGAGGACAGGAAAATTTCAGAAATAATGGTCTCTACTGCACAGATGTGTAGACTGAAAATTACTTGTGTTGCCTACATACATAAGCAGATTGCCCGAAGAAGATTATAAGACCATGAAAACAAAGAACATATCAACAAGTCAACGTATGCAGCTCTCTGTATGGCATTCCTGAAGCTGGAAGAAAAACAAACTTTAAAAATCACTACCTTGCTAAATGAAAGCAAAAAGTTTTTTAAATGTGTTTTCTTTTCCCATTAGAAAACTTGAATGCAAAGGCAAATAAATGCTGAATAACAAAAGTACAACTGTATTACGTGCAAGTATATTACAAGACGTTTGTTGTCTACCCAACACAGGTAGACAGAGAGCACCCCTGATCACACAGTTAGCCGCTCATTATTTCAGATCTCAAATCAAGTGGCAGCCATGAGGAGTGTGAGGCAGAAAGGCAGAAAAACAAACCAAAACAAAACCCTGGCTATAGTTTGGTACTGGATTCCACAGCGCAATTTAAACTAAAACCTGGATCCAGGTTGCTCAGTGTTCACTGCCTTCTGACTTAGCCTGTGACTGTACACACACACCCTTCCTTCTGCTTTCTCTCTCCTCTGCAGCCCCAGGCCTCCATCAGGCTGCCAAAGGTCAATGGTCCTCTCTGGAAGTGAGGACAGAGTGTTGAAGTATGTGGTGCCGTGAGTCATCTTAAGAGATACTCTAGCAACTGCTTGTGACCCGGCGTCGAGCTGAGATAGCAGGGCTTTTAATAAAGCAGCACTTTTGCACACTCCCAGCCTGGTTAATTTAATACCTGCTGCTTGTTTACCAAACAGCGCGGGCATGTCTCCGTGTCGGTAACTTCCCAGTGACAGTGAGGCGACTGGATCCGGGCATGGAACAGATGCACCTTTTTACGCTCTGTTAAACCGTGTCACAGACTACAGTCCCTGAGCGCATTCCTTTATTTACGCTGCAGCCAGTTGAGCTAATTGTCAGAGACAGGCCTGGTTCTAATTCTGCAGAGTCCAGCAACTGCAGGAGTGTATGTGCTGAGGTATGAACGGTGCAGAACTCTTTGTAACGGGAACAGCTGAAAAACAGAGTCCGAGGGCAGAGGCATAATCTGCCAATATTTTTGCCTAGAGAGACTTCGAAAATGTCACCTATCTCCAGAGGAGGTGATGGGGGTGGAAATGCAGGAAAAGCATCACTAGTGTTTAAATGAAAGAGAGGAAAGCAAATATTAAAACAAATACCTGTTTGTAAAGGGAACACAGCCGAGCAGAGATGGCATTCATTTTCCAAAGAATATGGTTAGGATGGTGCAGCTGTGAAATATTCACAAGCTCACGAACTACCTGATTACGGGCCAATGTTCAATGCAGCTCACACCAAAGGTTCTGCATGATACCAACACAGACCATTTCATATACTGTGATGTAAACCCATTAATGACACCAAAATTAAGGAGAACGAAGAGTCCCTCATCCAGCCAGCCAGCCATACAACTGCAGTCTGCTTGATCATATGTAGACAAGGGAACTCCTCACACCCTGTAGTCTTAGAAGTGGTTCTTCTTAGCTGGAATACCATACTCATATTTTATCAGTAGCGAGAGTTCACTCCAGTTAAAGCTCTTCACCCATCATGGGCATTTTCAGCAAATTAATGTCTTTTACTTGCATGACTTCTCTTCATATTATAATCTGGGGTTTAAACGGATCATCATACTTTACAGAAAAGAAAAGAGCAAAGAACTCAGTGTTGATAATTTTTACTACTTATGACTAAATGACCTCAACTGAGGAATAAAAAATTAAGTCATTTGTCTTATGAGGTACAGAGGACATTTTATGGTGTACAATTTAGCTAATAATGGGTTGGGGCCAATCCTTAACAAGTCACATGTTTCCATTGTCCCTTCACCCCCTGCTTGTGTTTTTACCACATCCTAACAAAAACATGACCAGAACTGGTGAAAAACATACGGTTCCAACTAATGAATCACATACTTTCCCGCAAGTACAGTAAGTACTACCAGCTGTGTGACAGTCTTGCTTTGGCAGTGGAACCAGCGTAGAACAAGCCGGCCCATCTGAAAGCAGCTGCATTGAAAAACCACAAGCAATAGAAGTGTGTCTGCCTTCTCAGGGCGGCTTTGTCTCTGTTCTGTGTCTCTGCTCTGTCCCCAGGACGTGCCAGCCATCTTGTTTAGAGAAAGTTTTGGAAATTTCAGAGGTAGAGAGAAGACCCACAAATTCAAAGAACTTAAGCTTTCAGGAAGTGTTGTCACTGTGTCAAGTGGAATGCCACCAGAGGACCATGAAAGGAATACGCCTCTCTCCCACACCCAACCTCCTATGTGCCTCTTTTGGGACCTGCCTCAGACTAAAGATTGTGCATATCCATGGATCTAAATAAGGGAGGTGAGAAGCAGAGGCAGGAACTGCACCAGATCCAGCTACTTACAGACGGGCCGATGAACGCACATGAACACACACAAAACACGCCGGACAACTCACAGATTATCAACTCATGCCACGACTACTACAGAAATTCAAACCTGCCGTTTATACAACGGTAAGCTTCCATTTGTAACCACGGAGCATTCTGAAAAAAATTCCCTGGCAAGCCCTAGATATTTTTACACAAATGCACTTTTTCTTTCTGTGAAACAACATTCAAATGGATAAACATTACTGTTAAAGGGAAAGAAAGTCCATCAGCATTAGTCTAGAAATGTATGTGGAAATGGATTTTTTTTATCCTTTATAGCGTGTGAAGGCAATACCTAATAAAATTTTACCAACATTAATTAAGTGAGCAGTAGCTTTTCTGTAGTGTCTAAGGACCATCTCATCAGGCTTTCTCTGAGAAAAACAAAGACCTAGAGTTGTCATTCTTGGCTTTGCCAAAGTCTCAATCAGGAAAAAAAAAAAAAGATGAAATTACCTTTTTTTTTGGCAAGTATTTTAAACGTAAGGAAGTCACATGTAAGGACTAACAGGTTGCCTTTATCAGTTAATTTAGCCAAACACATTACTCTAAGCTTATGTTGTAAAGATGCAGTCAGCAAAACTCTCATCCAAAAGTCATATTCACACATCTTTTCTGTTTCTACCAGAGTTCTATGAACATTTTTTGTTTTTAATGAAGCTATTATCAATATGACACAAAGAAGGGTCAGAAGATCCACTCCATGAATACAGGAAACCTTGGCCCTCGTGGTTTAAATGCTTCCTAAGCGAATTTTGCTGTGTGTGTGTTTGGGTGAGTTCAGGGTTGGGTTGGTCAAAGGCAAGTGCTTGGGGTGGGTCCAGAAGTCACATGCATCCATGTGGTTGGATCTAGCCAGACAAGACAAGGGTTGAGAGCACTGACAGCAATGGGGAAAGAGCACATGATGGACTTATATGCAACCACTAAGAACAAGACTTTTCAAATATTCACTAAAACACAGATTTGAAAAAGAATATACTGATAAAGAAATGACATAGGATTTTTAAAAAAATAATGACAAGATTATAGCACTTAGTCCATATTAAATCAAATAAAGAATGTTAGTCTAAAAAGGAAAAAATCCAAAACTCGATTATGAAATTACAAAGTGAAGTCTAACAAGAAAGAGCTGATATGGTTAAGCCCAACTTACAAAATAAATTACTATGAAATCATTAAAACTCACAGTAATTAATTTCATGGCAGGGAAATGACAATATATTGATAATCAAAAAGTAGCTTATGAAGCAGTACACACAGTATAACCCTATTTTTTTTAAATGAACACGAGAAAAAGAAGAGATAAGAAAATATCCTAAAATGATTAACACCTATGTAGACAGAACTATTGGCAATGGTTTTACTGTAGTTAAGCTCCATTTTCTAAATTTTATTTAGCATATATAAATTACATGTAAAAAAATTAATTCAGAGGTCTTTTTTTTCTCCATGTGATAAACTTGATTTTTAAGAACTCTAGTAACTATATTTCCAGTCTCGACTAGAAATTATACTACAATGATTAAGTACTATGAAAAATGTGAAGCTTTTCTCAAAATCAAAAATTGAATTTCTTTGAGTAATTCTTTAAAAAACTACCTGTATCATTTGTGTATTTTCTTTGTAAAATCTGAAGACTAGTACCTAATTTACTTATGCCCTTCCCCAATTTCCGAAAAGTGTGCTTTCATAATTTGAGCTACAAACTAGCCTTTGTTAATTCAAACTTTACAAAATTAATGAACCACAGATCTAAATCTTCACCTTTCTAATAAAAATAATACCTTTAAATAGCACTTGTAATTGCCAAAGTACTCCCATAAAATGAAAGCCCGTGACACCACTGAAACACCATTCCTTCCAAACACAGCCACTGTCCCCCAGAACAAAATCCAGGGGCCTCTGTCATGTGTGATACTATAATAGGATGAACCCAACAGAGCAGATCTGTAAAATATGCTTATCCAGGTTGAAATATGGCAGAAGTAACTAGATTAACAACCGTACTCTTGTAATAAAGGATTTAGAATTATACCCAGTAACTGGGAGGATTTATTATTAAAGACACATTCCAAGTTTTTCATTCATTCTATGACTTCTGAGAGGGCTGGTATGGACACTCATTTGGCAAATATTGACCAATGATCATGGCCTAGCATTGTGTCCATGTTTGAGTTTGAACAAATATAGAAAGGCTGCTGTGAGCTTCTTGATGTCAAAAACGGCCTACTGCAGGAGAAAATACAAATAATTTTAACATGTCGTCTAGATGAGTAGCAGAAATCCACAGAGAACACTCTAGGGAAACAGAGGAGAGGCACTGACTCACTGGAGTTTTGAGAAGACTTCAGGAAAAAGGTAGAAAACCATAATTTGAAAAGATACATGCACCCCAGTGTTCACTGCGGCACTGTTTACAATAGCCAAGACATGGAAGCAACATAAATGTCCATCAACAGAGGAATGGATAAACATGTGGTACTATACATATATATGTGTATACATATATATATATATATATATATATACACACACACACACACACATATATACACACACACACACAATGGCATATTACTCAGCCATAAAAAAGAATGAAATAATGCCATTTGCAGCCACATGGATGGACACAGAGATTATCACACTAAGTGAAGTAAGTCAGACAGAGAAAGACAAATACCATATGATACCACTTTTATGTAGAATCTTTTAAAAAATGATACAAATGAACTTATTTACACAACAGAAACAGGGTCAGACTTCAAAAACAAACTTACGGTTACCAAAGGGAAAAGGCTGGGGAAAGGGATAAATTAGGAGTTTGGGATTAACATATAGACACTACTATACACAAAATAATAAACAAGGCCCTAGTGTATAGCACAAGGAACTCTACTCAATATTCTGTAATAACCTATATGGGAAAAGAATCTGAAAAAGAATGGATATAGGTGTATGTATAACTGAATCACTTTCTGTACACCTGAAACTAACACAGCATTGCAAATCAACTATACTCCAATACAAAACAAAAATTAAATTAAAAAAAAAAAGTTTAGTAGCCAACCAGGCAGGATTAGAAAAGGGAAGAAGGGGGTCAACGTGGGAGAATGCTGGACAATGGGAAACAGCACAGAATAAGAGAAGTCCAAGCTGATGTGTCTTGTTGGGGCAGGAACATTGAGGCAAGAAGAGACAAGAGTGGCGGCTGCAGGAGGAGGAGGGGTCCAACCACAGGGGATCTGGCCTTTCCCTTTAAAGAGGTTCTGCGTTCCCTTCATCTAAATAAACAGTGAGAACTGCTCCATTCCCCACAATAGTCAGGACTAACTCGGTCATCTTGCAGGAGGGGGAGGGGGAGAACTAATCGCTCCTTTCTTTCATCTTTCTTTTTACTTCAATAAAACACTGACTGAACACCTCCCGTGTGCCAGGCACTGTTTTAGGCACCGGAAACTCTGGAATAAATAGCCCTGCTGCTTGCCCCTTGAGGAGCTCATTTCCCTGGATCCTTTGTTCGCTACTAATTTCTTGAACAGCAAAAAAAAAAAAAAAAAAAAAAAAACCCAAAAAACCAAAAACCAAAAAAACTGGCATGGCCCTCTAAGTCTTTTGGAGCCTGACAGCCAAGACAGAAAAGAATCTGCATATGTAAAAGCACAATATTCCCAAATTGTTTTGTTGATCACTTTCTGCCAAACTGATAAAACCATAATTAAAGAGAACAATTTGTCAAGCCATTACTAATGGCAGATATTAGCATATCGGACCAACTAAACATTGGAAAAATTACTCTCTTGATAAGGTAACAGGTACAACATTTCGTATAAGCCACAACACAGACAGTCTACACTTAGGTCTAGACCACACCTTTGTTCACCCATTATGTTGGGGACCGGCTGCCCTATCTTTGGCTGAGACACAATCCCAGGGCCTAATTTCATGCATTTAATTCATAAGACACCAGATAAAACATTGTGATGCACATTCTGACACCAGTCAAATTTTAGCACCAACTTTTATGCAAAAGTCTATACCCCATAAAAGCCACTTTCTCAATAATTCCTAACGCAATACCCGTGCAGAAAACAATATAATCAAGTTTTATAGCAGGGCAGGTTTCTTAATCCCAGCTGGTACTATCTGGGCCCTGAAGCATGAGAACTGATCATATTAAAATCCAGATACCAGCTATTATATCTAAAATTGTTACTCCATTCATATTTAGCATGAAGAGGAGCCTATCTAAAGCAGGCTCTATTTAATACAATGTGGTTTTAATTGGAGTCTGTTTTAGATGAGCCACCTGTATTTCATCTTTTTAAAATTATCCATAATTTTCTGCGCAATTTGCCTCTGCAACGTAACGAATAGCAGTTAGTTATAGATTACTGCCATTGTTTAGATGTCTGAGAAGGCAAAACTCTCTACTTACTGAAATACAAGGGCCCTGTATCAAAGAACAAAAGTAGAAGACTAGGGTCCTTTTCTAGTGCAGGGATGGACAAGGGCATATATGAAAGTTATTAGGAAGACAACAGATTAAACCCTATTATGCTTGCTTCATTGTGGCTACTCTGAAGCCTAGTGCTATGTAACTAAAATCTTACTTTTTCTACTCAAGAAGAGACTTAAAAAAAAAAAATTCTAACTATGAAAGTTCTACTGTCTCCAGCTACCTCATTTTGTAGTGCTGTGGCTCTACTTCACAATTATTTCCACTCCAATATATTCACTGTTTGTTACCAACTAAAAGTATGCAACAGTTTTATATGATGTCACTACTTTCTAGGTTATTTTCCATCGTCCTTGTTTTTATCTGCCTAATAATTATTGAAGTATTTTGAAATATGGTATATCACAACATCATCACAACAATGATCCCTACACAAATCCGAGTAAATAGCCGTTTGCAAACTAAAGGATAATTGTTTGTGTGATGCCTATAACAAGAAACACGAAACAAGGAAACCACCTAATGTGCACATTTAAAAGAGAAGTCTTCACTTAATCTGTTCTGAATTACCAAAAATATATTCCAAAGTCAAAATTTCAGTGGGTGTCAAATATAATAAAACTGCTTTTTTAAATCACAAAAACATGTAAAACTTAGGACCTGCTTGTAGGCTATTTAGCCTGGAATAAAGTGTCACAATCCACTTAAATGTGCTGGCACTGTTTATTAAACTATGCTACCAATTTTTTCTCTTCATGCTTACCAGCTAAACAGAGGTGATTTCTAATGAGATTTCTCCCCTAAACAGAGTTTGTTCCACAACAGGACTCTACTCACCTTGTCTTTTGAACTATATCGAACTACTTATATAAATTATACCCTCCATTTCCAATTTATCCACCATGCACACTCAATGGGCTTAAGTACATTACAGAAATAGCACCTTTCTTCTTTCAAATGTCAATGTGTATCTATTACTCTACTATTCTCCCTTACTTAAAACATTTTTATTTAAGGGTATCATCAGCTCTTATTATTTTCCCAATTTCTCCAAAGACAGTTGTTATAATTAGTCACGTGAAATCTGAGTACCTGTCTAGTGATAAATAGGTAAACTAAATATGATTACTGTATTAAAAGTACTGCAACCAAAAATCTAACTTCAGAGAATCATTGCCACTTAGTTCCCCAAATTATCCTGTAAGTAAACCTTCAACTACCTCCTTCTTAAACACTAAGTTTGAGTCGGAGAATCTGCGTCCAGGAGCGGCCTGGGCTACAGCAGGGGAAAACATACCTCTCTAATAAAGGTCTATTCCTTTTAATCCAACCCAAAGACACACCAGCAATTTCCTTACATATTCCATCACAGTTTGAGTTCAGTGCCACTTGATAGTCTATTACTAACGTGGTTTGTATAAATTACATATACCATACCCCATATGGAAACCATATTTTCACAGTGACCAATGTTTAATAACAAACACTGCAACCTGGAGTATCTGTAGCAATTTCTCTTATTCTGCTGTGCTATTTCAGCAATTTGTCTACTCAGATATTTAGTCTATGAAGCCAAGGCTCTCGAATTTTCTCACTGTAGTTAAAAAGGGATTAATTTTATCCCATGTTGTATTAGTTACAAGATAATTGGGCTCCTTGAAAGGAACCACCATAAATTATCTTGATCCAGAAATTATTCTAAACATTGGTAGGTAACAATGCTCTTGCATAAACATAGTTGTTTGTGGAAGTTACTAATTAATTTTATTTATTTACTTTACAATTTCATGTCTTTCTTTTTCCCTTGGTCTCCATCATGTAAAATTTATTAGCCAATGTGCCACAAGCTCTAACTAGTTTAATGAAATATTTTATAATACCTTTGAGTACTTTGATAACTGCAAGTATTTTTCTATTTTAATAAGCACAGTCTCTGTTAGAAAGTTATGAAACCATACAGTTTTACTGAGAAGTAAAAAAAAAAAATAGTGATTAGGTCAGAGTCTGAATTAATACTGCAGATTTTTGTGTGTATGCACAAGATATAATGTGAAGTTATATATTTCAAAGTGGGAAGAACAATTCTACTACATACGTTCTTAGCCAACTCTCATCAGAGAGTCCAACAAGCTAAATATATTTCTGGACAAAATGTTATAATAAAGAAACTCAACAGATAAGTCACAGGACTTTTTTAGATATGGTTGCCTAAGTGCCATAATCTAGTTTTTAAAATAGGTTCCTCCAATACAGAGGAGAAAGAAAAATTGCTTATTTAAAAGATCACTCTATGTGACAAGAGGTAAGGGACTGGGGGTGGAAGAGGATAAAAGGAACAAAAGGATTCCCATCAAGTGAGGAGAAGAATAGCAAAAGAGGAGATACATTATAAGGTGGTGGTTGGTTCTTTAATTTTTTAATGTTGAGAGACTGGGAGCAATTTAAACCAAGATAAAAGGATACTCAAAATTTGCACAAAAGAAACAGCAAAATAATCTTAAGAATGTTCCTTAGACTACTCTAGAATTTTAGAATATGGAGACTGTTAGGATAAGTGAACCAGCACACCCAAAGACAAAATTAAAATTTGAAATTATATTGGCATGTTGGTCATAAAAATCATAACACTGCAGAAGTATCTGCAGGAAAAAAAATCTACTAACACAAAAAAATAAGCATGTCTGACCAGTTGTGGTTTATTGTTCAGGAAAGTGCATGTTTTAGATGAACTTTTCTTTTGTCTAATGTCTAACATATACGTCTATATGCTCAGAAGCACGGCTGAAAGAAGAATGCAGTAACATATTCCAAATCCAAAGAATACCTAAAAAATATCTGAAGGGAAATGAAGAATTTCTGGGTTACTTTGCTTTTTCTTTCTCCTCTTTTTAGCCAAGCTACTACAATTCTGTATCTCACTTACCAGATCCTCACACAAGCCAAACAGGTGGGATGTTATTTGAAGCTACAGCCTTTATTTAATTAGTAAACTAAAGGGTGTTGATGCAAAATCTGGATACAATTTCATATCATTTGTTCTATAATTATTCCATGATAAAAAATTTTTTTAAATTTTAGAAGCCCAAGCGCTGCTTTCCTAGCTAATGGGAAAAACAGGTTGGAGGGCCTTAAGAATAAATCCTTCCCTGGTTCAAAGACAACTGCTCTGATTTTTTTCTTCTGGCCGTCTAGGAAGGAGCAAATTTTTTTTTCTCCATTTTCTTTTCTTATCATACCCTTATGGCTTTCATTAGGCACATGAAAGGCCACAGAATTAATTCTGTGCTCAAAATTACTCAGTACCAAGTCCTGCGTATGAACTCTTACAGAAAATGACGCAAAAGAATAAGCTTCTTGAGGTGCCTAACGGACAAGCAAACTTGAAAAGGAAAGGGCCCCTTTAGTGTCCATGTATTCAGACCTAAAGTGAAGCTGGAATTATGGGAGAGATGCAGCGAGAGCTTCAGCAAGCTCTCATACAGTGTAAACACAGCAGTTAAAGTTGTGACGTTCACCTGACATCAAAGCCATCTGTCCAGAACGTGCTGGGGCAAGAAGCCTCTGCCAGGCAACACCTGCCTGCGTCAAATGGATCGCTCCAAGCCCCCAGAATAACCTGGGGTATGGTTTAAATCACAATGTGCACAATAAACTTGGGCTTTGTCACACGAATTCCAAGGGTTCAAAGTCATAACTAAATTTCTGTGGTTACACAAAAAACATAATACATACATACAACATAATATTATCCAAAACCCAACATATATACATACATTTATATATATATGTATATAAAACATAGAGGCTTTTTAAAAAAGGCAGTTGCTCCATGTATTTTGAAGACATCTACATGCCATTAAGCAACTAACACACACGCAGAGTGGAACAGGCAGGAGAGGTTCCCAGCTCCTAGAAATTTTAAGAAATGAGATTAAAAGAAAATAGCTACCTGTTACATCAAAGGTGAAAAACATATATCAAGCACGGAAAAAAAAAAAAATACATAGGTTCAAAGTGTTTGGGATGTCGTGGTACAATTTACATATAGTGAAATACACAGATCTTAAGGGTCTACCAATAATATATTTTGCAGGGAATATATAAAAATCAAAGACTGATTTATTTACATTGATTTTCACACTGGCGTGTGGCTAATAGCAAAATCACTGGGACATTATAAGTTACTATAATTAGCAATGGGTGACTCTGAGCAGGACTGGATCCGCCTCCTAAATTTTAAATGATTGCTTCAAGCTAAATTTCTGGGAACTTCTTTGGTCTGGTAATCAGTCTGGGAGTCTTGTAGGAACAGGCTTTCTCGTGATATTTCCACTGCCTCGTGGTTTCTGGCAAGGTTGAGCCGTCTACAGAAACAAGATTTTCTAAGAGCGTCTTGTTATTTCCATTTCCTATCTCAAATGAAACCAAGTGCATGCGGATGAAAATGTTAAAAATACACACACATGCAAACTTTTCATCATCAAGGTTGTTTCTAAATCGAGTCTAATGAAACTCGTCAACAGTACATTTGAAGACTGAAGGCAGCTCTAGTTGTACTGACTATTGGATAAAATAAAAAACTTGGAAGTAAGAAGAGAACCAAATACTTTCGTATTTTTAAAAAGTAGGTTATTCTCATGACCATGCCAACCTTAAGAATGTTAAGACCTAAGACATATTAATAAACTAAGAAGCCGGAAGTCTTAATATACAGGGACCTATTGCAATAGCTGATTCTTCACATTCAGATTTTCACCTGCACTCCTCAAGTATGTCTCTAATTACATTTAAAACCCTTAGGTATAGGGTACATTGTTACAAATTGCACCATATTACACTCATAAAATATATTCCTGGAAAAAGACACTCTTTAAAAGAAAAAAAAAAGAATGAACATTTTCATCTACTGAAATATGCCAAACAGACAATGGTGAATAAACTCTGAAGAGAATGAGATAACACAGCTTTCTTTAAATATTTCCCTTTCTCCATTTATTTTAAATAAATAAAATTGATTCTATTTCTAAATGCCCATAAATTGCCTCACCTAAGACCACTGGATAGGATTTATGATTCTCAGTACAGAATTTTATATCTAAACACGATGATATAAATTTCAAAAGATAAAAATAAATAGACATTAATGATGTCTAGGATGGCAATGTAACATCAGGATAATGATCCAATTATTATTGATTTGAAAGTATAAGATATTTAGAAAGTGTGAGGTTTAAGAAACTCTCACAAAAAGAGTGAAAAGGATGTCGTATATAACAGGCTATTTTCCCTTGAAAAAAACTTTCCTCTTAGCTAACTTGAAAAGTTTTGAAGTTACAAAAAAACTACTGTATGTATTTTTATAAAAACAGGAGTTAACAAAATATTCTGGGATGACACTTCAGAAGACATTTCATCAAAAACACATTTTAATTCAAATAACAGAAATAATGAAAATTCATATTCATGGAAATGTTATTATCGGCCTCTGTTAAGTACTGGAGCAAAGCATGTCCATTTTATTCTAATATTAAATGTTAGTATTAGCTTACTAATTATAAACATCTAGAAGACAACAAAATCTCACCCTCTGGCCTGTTTACTTTTTTAGGCATAGGTCTAACATATTTCAAGAATGGTTTAAGTTGTAAGAAGTCATTACAATCTCAGTGCATCATTGTTGAATGCTATTACTGTATTCACTTTTCTGTTACCTTTATCTGTTAGTGTTTCTTATTTAATTCTGTATCAAAATTGTTTATTTCCCTATAACAACAACCAACAACAAAACTAAAGCCTAGGGCATCACATGTTAAAAGGCAGGGGGAAAAATATCCAAAGTGGATTACATTTTTGCCCCTTGCTAGTGACGGTCTGAAGGGTCTTTTTGTTTGTTTTCTTTAAAGAAAGACCAATTTTTACAGATAAATGAACCCATTTCTAGTATACTGCTTCTAACGATTATAAACAAAAGTAACAATATAGACATCCTCTTCATAAAAAACAGAGACCAGGGAAGTATGTGATACACTTCTGTCCTTTACCTTGCCAAACCACATTTCTGGTTAAGAAAGTTAAGCAAAAAAAAGAACACTAAGTCAATAGACTAACTACAGAAACTAAGCGTAATGGTTTGCATGTAAAATAAGTGCATTGGTTATGTTATGTGAAATCAGGAAACCAAATATTCAAAGATAGATTAAATATTCTCATATTCTCCCCCGCCCCTCTAAGCTCCAATGATCATTCCCAACAAATTCCACATCCAGACCATCTAAATACATTGTATCAAATACAAATACTTTAAAGTTCATCGAATTTTGATACCTTTACAATGTTTAACAAAACACATGAGGGACAGAACCTTTTCATGTTAGAAAATGGCAATTATTAACTACTAGTTTTCAACTAATTTTTCATTAACAGATTAATAGTTTCCTCAGAAAGCAGAGTCTCCTCCTGTTCTTATTATGTGTTTAACATTTCAAATTATACAACCCCATCAAGAGGTCATTCTATCAGGCTAAGCAAACTAGTAGAAAATTCCCAAGTTTATGCAAGAAACTGTGAGGGCTGGCTTGTTGTGAATCAAGCATGAACTTAAGGCATGTGTTTTGAAAGATTTTTAACAACCCTGTAGCCTTTCAAGAAGATCCCAACAGGATGCATCAAACATGTGAACTTTAGCTCAAGCTTAACAATCTAGCTGGTGAAGAGCCCAAAGTGGGCATCAAAAAACACCTGCACCAGGGACCTGGCTATGGCCCTTGTGGTTATATGATGTCAAGCCTCTGAACTTTAGGGGCCGCATTCTTAGGACGAAACTAGCATTATAATCCTGTTACTTTGGAGAAGTGCTGTAAGCACTCAATGAACAGTAAGTTCACGGCCTTAGAAAAAGTTAAGATACTATCATCGGAGCATTTACAGGCATGTCAGAATAAGAATAAAAGAAACTGGACCCTCAGAACAAGACCTTGAAATGTTCATGGAGAAACACATGAGGATCACCGGGTAAAGTAACTACTGGAAAACTGCAAAGAATGAAGGCTCTGGTCTACGTTGTAGAAATCAATTACCAGAAATATTCATTCTCAAAGTCCATTGATTACTTTTTAAACTTTCCTATTATAATACAAATATAAATACAGTCATACTCTCTACAGTATTTGAGTATTTTTCAAAATACTTCAGATTGCAAATCATTCCCAAAAAAATCAGTGGGAAGATTAAAGTAAAATCTTCGAGGAAATCTTAAATTGTGAAAGACAACTACTGGTCAGATGGGTAAGAAGTCTCTTCTCCCTTTAAAGAAAGTTGCCTCTCTGGCGCCTGGGAAACTTAAAAATCCACACTACATGAATTTGCTAAGGTACTGTCCCAGATATTTTAAAATGAACCTTTACTACTATTTTAAAACTGTTTACTGTACCAATCTGTTACCTCCACTTAACTTTCTGTTTTTTTAGTCTAATTACTAAACGGTTTCAAATGGTAACAACCTAATCTTATCACTAAAAATTTCTGAATTAAAAAAAGTTTAAGATGCAAGTTAATCTATTGGACTAAAGATGCCTATTATCATATAAGTGCCTGAAATCGCTGGGTCCCTAGCTGAGATTTCTAAAACTTCCTGCACACAGGAATTCTAGCCCAAACAACAACTACATTTCAATGGAGGTGGAAGGATTAAATGAAGTATTGCCTGTAAAAACATATAACTACCTTAAGTCCTTTTTTGGAACAAGCCAAAAAATAATACTAATACTCTGTAAAGTGGTGTTATTTAATGGAATGACCATTTTCTTGTTTGCTGTTAAAATTAAAAAGTCACCAAACTAACATCCACCAACTTACTGGTTAAAGATTTGTTCTCCACAATAAGTAAACACACACTGCAGCAAGTTACTAAGCAACATTTATCATGAGTTCCACCTACTCATCATCATTAGGACTTACCATCATGTTCACAAGCCAAACTAAACAGTGACCCTACTTCTAGAACACTCATCTTACATGTTACTAAAATATTACCTTGCCAACATACTCTTTCCACTTCCCGATCCTGAGCTTGAAATTATATCCAGTACAAGTTTTGTTTTTTTACTTTGATACTTTAAAATGAGTGCATGAGGATTTTTTTTTTTTTAATGAATAGGAGAAAGAAGACAATACTTCTGAACATTCGACAAGTCTGAAGAGCATTACGCTTTGTAAGTGCTGCTTTAGGCCACGCCACAATGGCTTCCGATTCTACCCTAAGAAACATCTCTGAGGTTTTCTCCCCGTGACACTACAAAGTATCGCTACCCACACCTGAACTCTTCTTCGAAAGGTAGAATGCATATTTTAACATATTCCTTTTACCGTATGGCTTTCCTTATTTTTTCATCGGTGATAAAACAACCCTAACCATACTACAAAACCAATGACCAAACCACCCGGCCCACAGCTTCCACCTCCCTAAGATTTTTTACTTCTCTAGACGCAAAATCTTTGAGGCAGATCTACAGCCAGCTGCCAAGTGTCCGTTTGGCAGTAAAAAGACTGTCATCACCAATATCCCCTGCTCTCTTAGTATTCAAGAAACAGGGAAGGAAAACAGTGAGTGCCTTGGGGGCCACATTTTTTGTTTTCTTAATTTTGGCTTTCAAAATGTGGTCTAGAGTTCCCATGGCTTAAACTGTCTACACAAAACTTTTGTTTTGGAATGAGAAGTAATCATTGAACCCTTCTGGGGAAGGTACAGCTAAGTTGCTCAGGAGCCACAATTCTGGAAACTACCAGGCTCCAATCCCAGGCCTCCACCTACTCTTGCTCTGAAAGTATATGCAAGTTACTTAAGCTCTCTGGGCCCGTTTCCTTATCTGTGAAATAGGAATATTAGCATACCTAACTAAGGAAGCAACCCCTGTAAAACTCATGGCACAGAGCCGAGACCACAACAAGTGCTCACTGATTTGAGCCATTATTACCAGAGCAGAAAGAGGACTCCACAAATGAATGAAGATCACAAAACTGCCTTTTCTAGAGAGGGAGCAGGGATTAATTGGGGATTACGACCTATGGAGTGCTGAGAAAAACTCAGGTCCAAACCTGGGCAACCTGAATTCCAATACGTGGTCTCAAATAATTTGTTACTTAACCTCATAGAGTAATTTTACCTTCTGTGAATCTTGTTGACCTCATATGTTAATGAGAAAGAGTGGTCTAGAATCTGCATTAGTGGTTTCAAGGCTGGCTGTGTATTTCAATCATCTGGGGAAATTGAAAGAAGGATCCACACATACCCCTCTCCACCAAGGATTCAACTTCAATTGCACCGGTTATAGTGCTCCATCCTTTCCTTCTAGAATTCTTAGCTTTACCTATCTTTTCATGCATAAAGGTCACGGAGATCTAATATTCTAAGCATGTTAAGAACAGCAATCGCTACTGACACTTCTTGATATTTATGAATATGGGTAGCAGGTATTAAATCATCAGTTTTGGCCTCTTCTGGGGTCAATGGAACAAACACATGGTTCTTTTGCTGCCCCAAAATTGATCTCCTCCAGCATGGTTTAAGATTAAGTTATCTTAACGTTTAGCAAATCATCAAACATCTTTCTTTAGCCCGTTTTCCTCAAGGACAGTGAAAACAAGTAGCCAGTTTGTAAAACCTTGAGTTCTCTTGACACTATAAACTTCCAGAGATACCCATGGGTGTGGGCATATTCACCTAACACCTGGAAAAAGTACTCCAAAAGAACCTTAGAAGAACTTTCTGATAACCTTAGTCAAAGCAAAGATTCACAGGTTTGCATCAAATGCCTTTGAAATACCTTTTATTTCTATTCTGCCTTTCCACAATGACATCAAAGTTTCCTACACGTAACAAAATTTTAAAAAAGATATTCCACAGAGGTATTTTCATTTCCAACTTCCCAGTAGCGTCAGGAGCAGAAATGGGAAGAGAATCTCGATATCTGGAATGACCTCAGATGGCCCCTCAAGTCATCACACCGCAGGCAGAGAAATGAAAGGGCTGAACTAAATTATTCAGGTTAAGGTTCCAATGTACCTTAAATATATTTTGATTCTAAGATTATTATTAAGAAAGATTCTCTTTTTGACAGTATCAAGAGTTGAATACAAACTTTCCCAGGCAACAAAACTTCAAATTAAAGCTGAAAATTCCTTTCACTATCTTAATCATTATGGTTATTAATAGAAAAAAAGGAACAGACTACAAATGCAGTCTAGATATGTTAAGTCAGTGATAGTCACTGGGATTCTGAATAATCCCAAAGTCCCTAAAACACTTCTCTTTCCTTTAAGCCTGTGCCCTGTGTTTATAGAAAATCACGATTTATCCATTAAACTAATAATAACAAACATGAAAGGCAATGTGTAATTAGTGGCATAAGACAGTTAACATAAAGTCTCAGCCTAAGAGTATCAAGGGAGGAACAGAAAAAGCAACAGTAAATAAATGATACACATCAAATATCCTACAGCAAAACCAGCGACCCTCAAGGAGGGAGGGAAGGCACTTCCCAGAGGGTGACTGCTGCTTTTGGCAGGTTCTTTTCTTTGCTCTTTCCTCTTTCTTTTCTTTTGGCTAGTGTTGATTTAAGCATTTTATTTTACTTTGTCTCATTCTCTTTAGTTGGAAGGAAACTAGGACCTGTTGGAGAAGCAGACTGTGTAAACTAGCACCTAACTTCTTGACCTTCTGTGCTTTACAACAAGTCTTCAACACTGTCAATCTGAGCCCTAACAAGGATGCTGAATTCATCCATTTAAAAGAAATCTTACTGACTACGGTCATGATAGTCTCTTAGGTAAACTATTAAACAGATATAAGAATGTCGCTAGTCCCTGTCTATGAATCACAGTTTAAACTGAAAAGATAATAATTAACAATGTTCTTTAAACCTGGGCTTGGGGAATTCCCTGGCTGTCCAGTGGTTAGGACTCTGCGCTTTCACTGCTGAGGGTGTGGGTTCAATCTCTGGTCAGGAAACTAAGATCCCACAAGCCAGGCAGCAAGGCCCCCCAAACAAACAAACAAACAACTGGGCTTGGATAAGGGAAAAGAATATTTGAAAGAGCAGAATAAGAGGCACGAGGAGACAGACTAGGTTTCCTTTCTCTCTGTGATGCTATGGGAAATCGTGTCTCAAACTCTTCATCTTCAGAATGAGTGCAACAGTCCTTACTACTTCCATTTTTCACAAAACATTATTATTTTGTTAATTTTCACACATTCTGAGACGCTTAAAGGAAGGGAATCCGACATAGTTAGAGGCTCCAGTTTGAGTCACGTTTCCATTCTTTCCATAATATTGAATAGTTTAACAATTATATTAAAATATCCAATACCAAATACATGTATATTACCGTATTACCTATTTAATACTTGGAAGAAGTCCGACAAGTATGGAATGTTAGGGTAGAGTGTTTGAGAGACCAGATATCCAATCTGGAATCCCATCCTTGTCCCATCACTTATTAGCTGTGTAACTGTGCGTAAGTTATTCAAGGCTTAGTTTCCTCAGCTATCAAGTGGGAAAAACAGAGTACTTACATAACTAGGGTGTTAGAAAGATTATATATGAGATAATGTACACAAAGTCTTAGCCCACTGCCGGCAACAGCTAAGTAGCTTAATGAAGAGTAACTACTATTAACATAATCATCCAGCACTTTTGTTCTGAAAGTATCTAGGCCAGTGGAATCTCTCAGATAGCAATTCAAGTCCAGAACTACTCTGCAGCCTCTCAAAACCTAAAGAAGAAAATACTGAGGACAGACATCCAATCTAAAATACACTTCCTGAGACTCAAAGCCCAAGATCCTTTCAGGCCATTCCCAAGAGCTCTGGAAACAAAACAAAACAAAACAAAAAAAACCCTCAGGTTATTTCAGAACTCCCACGTTTACATAAAACACCTCTGCCTTCTAGTAGTGTAATCATTTTACAAGTGAGAATATCTAGAGTTTTTAGACTCTGGAAAACAACTGAAGCATCCAAGCCCAGCCTCGTTGCCTGTGAACCATCTCAGAGCATACGGAGGTCACTACTCCCTCTGAAGTTCAGGGATGTAGACCAAGAACACCCAGAAGCCTGAGACTTTGGGATGGGCAGTCAGCTCACTGCTGGGGAATTCCAGTAGCCTGGGGTGGGGAGGTAGCAGCAGTGCAGTGGAAAGTCCTTCTAATTACATCAGACATATGATGATGGTCAACTATCTGTCATACTCGAGAGCAGCTGTGACGTTAGGATATTTCCACTATATGGAAACAAGTCATAAAATATGTCCAAATATCCTTTTTTTTTTTTTTAACAGGATGTTGTTTACAATGGGATATTGTAAGAAAATGATATGGATTCTGACTGAGGTGATAGTTTAACATGGGTGTATACATTCATACATCACAACTCATGAAACTACTTAAAATCTATGCAGTTTATTTAATGCAAATTGTACCTAAAATTAAAAGTTAAGCGCTAAGCAGAAGACATCTTAAAGTTCAAGACTGGACACAAAAATAGGGGTGGAGATCAACTAAAGGTATGAGCCATATTGCAACAGTTGGGAATGGAGAGGAGGTCCACTGGGATGTTAGCCATAGCTGAGTCCCACGCATAAATCACATAAAGTTCCTCATGTGAAGTATCACCCACAGGTCTGTTTCACTCATCTGTATCAGCAGGCCATGCCCACCCACGAGCAGGCATGAGAGAGCAAGTTACAAGGATTACATATGAGGAGGTGGAGAGGGGAAATGTCAGAAGAGAAAGAGGAGAATGGTAGTGGATTTTATTTAAATGCAACCTGGTTGCAGAGGACATTTCCCATGTATACACAGATTATCAAGCGAACATCTACATATGGTTGTATTTTTCTGATGACTATCAGCCCTTTTTAGTTGCAGACTTGAGCACAGCACATGTTCCAATTAACTCCATTCTTTGTTGCAACTTGCTGAGTTGGGTGTCTGTTGCCAAAAAGGGGTAGGTGGTTGGTTACATAACAAGGACCTGGGTGGAATCTCCTGCCAAGTCTACACGGCGAGTTGGCGGAATGTGTGTGGTATGGATGGGGGTTGGTAGAAGGTGGGAAGAAAAGAGGAAGACCACAGGAAGAATAATATCCTTCAAGACAGACTCTGACAGAGGCAGGCCTCATGGGCTGTGTGGCTAAGGGAAAGAAGGTCAAAGGGGAGCCGAACTGGAGGTAGGTAATGAGATGTCCATGCACAGAAAGTAGATCAGGTTGTTCTATCACACAAGAATTTCTCCCCTAGGGTGATGCTGCCAGGAACAGTCTAAGGTGACAATAACTTTAGGAAGAGGCTTGACCCAAGTGCAACTGTGATGGGGTCTCTGATAATGAAAGAGAGAAAGGGAGATCATAAGGTTAAAAGGATAAGGTGGCCTTCAACAAAGTTTTTCCAAGTAAAACATAAGCAATCCAACAATATGTGCATTCATTTTGGTGAGTGAAGTACTACTCACTAGAACGCAAACTTTAAGTCTGATCCTAGGCAGGCTTAAGGTATTTTTTAGACATGTAGACTGCTATGCTGTTCACTTGGGGGTCGGCTGGTTCTATTCCATAGCCACGGACTGTATTCCTAACACTATTCAACTGTTTCCCAATCTGTGTAAGAGTTCATGTACTATTAACAAGAATTCACCCAACAAAATTTAAGTGACAAAACCAAACACTACAAGTGTCCCTGGGATTGGTCCCTTTGAAGACAGGGCTGTAGGAAGTCACCAATACACTCAAAAAATGTTTTTTAAAAAGACACACGGTCTTTAAAAAAAAAGACACACAGTCTCAATAAGTAATAAGCAACATGGGACAAATTATTTACTGAAGAGATAAACATTTGATTCTAATGCAAAGATTTCCTAGACAAGGCAGTTGTGACAACAGTGGAAAACTACCCCACTCTTACAGTTACTGTCGTAATTACAACTGCCATACACTTGGCTTTTTTAACTGAAACTATATGATTCAGAGATTTTCTGGATTTTCTACTTAAGACATTAATAGAGCACCAGGACATCAAACTATGAGGGGGGGAGATGACAAAGTTGGCTAAAAGAGGGCTAAGTAAGGACTGCACGGTGAAAAGTGCTCACCATTGTAGCACGATGAGTACACATCCAGGTTCTATCAGCCAAGCCCAGATTAGACGTGTGTACTGCAGGAAAGTGGATTAGAAACACGATTCTGAACATGGAACTCCCATGGCTTCCTCGAAGATGAAGGACTTGGGGATAAGTGTCACAAAACAAACACTATTCACTGGGCTGAATGCAAAGTAATGAGGGCAGAACCTATCATGGCATGTTTAATAACATAATTTTGCTAAGGCAAACTAAGGGGTGCTTAATGAGGTTCCATCAAATAAGTTATGTGAATTGTGTCATTTGAAAACCACAAAATATCACATTAGTTAAGGGAAACATTTGACAAGCAGTTTCTAGTCTCGTGACCAATTCCACATTAGGCAATCTTGCAAATGACATAATTAACACAACTTACTTAACCGATCTCTATTTGCAGTTCATTAGGTATAATTTTCCAGCAGAATCATGCCCTCTAAAGGTGACGAGGCACATAAGGGCAGTTAATGAATATGAGGTACTCAATCTATGTGGAATATAGTATGAGTCAACCACTTTGCGTTAAAAACCAACGATATCTTCATATCAAAAAGGTAGAGCTACTTAGTCCCCTTAGACTCTGTGACAAAAGATGAAAACACAGAGGCAGACCTTCCATATAAGTGCATGTATCTACGTATAAATTCATCCCACACACTTTGCTTTGCACACCACTGGAATGTTAAATGATGAGCAAACAATCTGTTTTCATTTCCACTGAGAGAGAGAATAAGCCTAACATTCCAAAGGTGTTCCAGGACTGAGGGCATCAGGGGAGCTTCTGCTCCTCAGCACAGGGCACTGAGCTGAAAAGCAACATGAGCTACGCCCCTAAACTGCCTGATGTTAAAAGAGGCTAGTGGTCTGCAGCTGATCAATTCTTTAGGAACCCTTAGTTTTGAATAGGACTTTCCCAGAGCCCCTGGGACATAGAGAAGACCTGGAGGAGTATTTTTCTCAAACCCTCAGAAATTAAGAGAGAATTGGGTCTGAGTGCATTGGAGACACATCTTTCTTTCCATAAGCCTGATGGTTTTCATATGAAAGTTACCGCTGAACTCAAGAGGAAAGTTAGAAGCACTGGCACAAATTAGAGAAAGAGAGACAGAGGAAGGGAGAGAGGGAGGGAGGAGCACGTTCCACCTGCCGCTGACTTTTCTTTTTTATAGATTTTTCAATAAGAAATCAACAACTGCATGTTTGAAAAGCCACTTCTACAGGCCTCTGTTTCTAACTTTTAAGCTTAAAATCTTCATGAGTTTATGCTCGGGTGGCAAAATCTACAGGAGAAAGGCATCTGGTTTGTTGTTGATGTTTAAATGATGAATTAGCCAAAATTTTCTTTGCAGACAATGCACTGTCACAAACTTCACTTATTTGAGAGGCCAATGCTATAGAATCATACATGATATGGCCACAAGTCTTGGTTCAGTGGACCTCACTAAAACCCAAGATCATTCACCTAGCTGTAAACGTCTGGCATACCCCAAAGAGTAGAACTAAATGTCAACACCGACCTCTACAGAGACACAGAGATCTTATAAATCCATTCTGTAATACTCTTCCAAATACTCCCTGGAGGAAAGTTCAACTCTAGCCCACAATTTTAGAAATGGAGAAACTGAGGACCAAAGTAGTTCATCCAGTCTAATTAGTTTAGACCTGCAGTCCATACTCAACCCCAGGTGTGTAAGGGAAGAAGGTAAAAGAGCAGAGGAGAAAGCAAAAATGGAGAAGAACACTCAGTTGGTTTCAAAAGTACTTTGCCCTGAATACAGAATATTAAATGAATATTGCCATTCACAAGACACAGGAACTCTTTAAAATTCAAAACAATATTGACTGTCCACAGATATATTTTAAAATGGAATTTTACTTGTCAACCATTTTTAATAAGGAACAGAGGGTATATAAATAGGGCCAAGGAATAGAGGGTATGAATAGGGCCATTCCATTTAAATTATTTTTTAAAAAATGGAAGATGCATAGTGTCTGAATGTAGGCAGGATTGGGCCCAATGAGTTAGGCCATCACTGATGTGTTTGTATCTTGGTGGAAAAAATATTGTTTTTACCTATTCTGTAAGACTAATTAAACCCTTTTCAGTTCTTCATTCTTCCCTTGTACATTCAAGGTACTTCGCATCTGAAGTGTAAATAACAAAGTCTGCCAAACTGCCTAGCTGCTTTCGTAGCAGAAATTATATTTGAAAAAAAAATTTTTTTTAATTTTTTTACAATAGGCTAATTACTCATTTATTTACAATGTCACTTCAGACCAAAGTCTGACTTCTAAAAATGTAAAACACAGTTTCAGCTGGGTATATGGCAAGGGTAGTTGTATGTAGCATGATGTAATCAACTCTGCATATCCTCTAGAACCTTCCAGTTCAAAATACACTGCAGACTCTAGGTAGCCAAAATTCATTCACAAAGCTATGCTGTAACTATACTGAGTATAGTCTACCTTCCAAACTGTTAACTGCAGGTCCACAAAGGTATGTTTGTGTAAGTTCTCTGAATGTTAACATCCATTATATCTAATAAACAGTATTTTTTTAGTTTTGCTAATTGACTTATTTTATCTTGTTCTCCTTTTTATTCAGACAGGTCTTTAAAAATAGTCATCTTTACTTGCCTCAGTTTCCTCACCAGAAAGAAGAAGATAGTAACTGTTTACCCTCGGATGCCACCCACTCCTCCTACTCCACAGGTGTATTACAAGGATTAATTAGATACTAAAGTTAAAGTGTTGTAAGCTGTGCAAAATAGAAGGCTTGAATACAGAAACAATGATCGTCTTAAGCTATACTTTCAACAGACATCCCCATGATGTTGCAAACATATCTACCTGGTTTCTCTTCCAAGCTGTCAGGTAGATGTTTGATCATATATATTTCAAAATGATAATTTGCTTATCCAATTTTGCTGATGACTTCAATCAGTAAAAGGAGAAACATAACTTAGAAAGTCCATTGCGTTACCTTCCCAGTTATAAGCAATATCAGACCCACATATATTTCACTTTATTACTCTGACCAATTCTAAATGCAGCTTGACTTCACTGTTGCTTGAAATGATTCATATTACAAAGCTTTTGTTACTGAACTGAGGAAAACATTACAGGGTTCGGGTTTCTTACCCTCTACCAGTCACTTGTCCCAGAAGCTAAACAGAACTCCCAGATCTCCGGCTGATCATGGCTGGGAGCTCATTAGGCTGTTCCTCACGTTAAATTACTGAAAAGGGTGATGTATTTATAATATAGCTTGCGATGCTATAAAATGGCTCATCAATCTGTTTTATTCATGGAAAGTCCACATAAGGCCACTAGTCTGTTACTGGCAATAAACCTTGGGTGCGTCTTCAAAAGACCTGCATATTAGATAGTGATTTATGACTCTGTCCAAGGAATCAAACATGATACTAACAAGGCAAGGGATAACTCAACTGACACATTCAAAAGCAATATAATTTCAGTAGTAAATCAAGTGGGTATAACATACACAGGGAAGAGAGAAAGACAGGTGATTAGCATGTATATATTAAAAGAAAAGCAGAGTGTTAAAAAAAATATACCAATTCTGAGTGTTCAGATCTTAAATCATTCCTAATTCATTCTCTGCATTATTTTTTCTTACACGGCATTTCTAACATAGCATAGTCACTCCTCACCTCCCATTTTATACCTAGAGTATTCTTTTATAAAGACAGTGATATATCCTAGATAATTTGCCTTTTTTAATACCCAAAGAGAGAGTTGCTCAGCAGTTCTTACCCTTAAAACATAAAGTTGTTTTGGATGAGAAAGATCCAACGAAAAGAACAAGAAATATTTAGAATCAGCATGAGAAACCAAAATAATTAGTTCGGTCTTACACTGTTTTCATAGACTAGCACATTTATTAGAAAAGTTCTCCCTGTTAGGTGTCTGGAAATCCCAATACTTCAAAGAGATCTCTTACCTTAAGATCAAGTAAAAAACTGACAATAAAACAAATGATGCTTTTTTAACCACTGAGTTTTCTCTTAGGTTGCCAAATAGTCACTTAAAACTAACAGTATGAATGTGAAAGCATAGATGTAGAAAATAAAAGGGTTTCTCCTACAAGTGAGTAATGAGTTTAAGATGCCTTACATGCACTTGCTATTTTTATCTTCAACGGTCCACTTAAAAAAAAAAAACTCATTTTCATAAAAGAGTGTGGGTTATGCAAATTCAAAATCCTATCACATACACTGAACCTGTTGGCATTATTTTATTTAGAAAAGAGAAATATTATTTTTAAAAAGAGGGTTTTTTTCCCCCTATCCCCAAGTGCACATGGCATCACCACTTTTCTTCCCCATCAGTGTGTCTCAGATTCTCATTCAGGCAAAACTGGAAAGCTACTTGACTTTTCCCCTTGGACTGCTCAATCTTCTGGACAGGGATCCTTCATGCGACACCATTCCTAAAAGTGAAAGGGAGAAAGGCGTTCTCCCTGTTATTATTGTGAGTCACAAATCAAACACTCCGCTTCGGCAAGGAGTGACTCCAAACACCTTCCCTCTCACTACAGGCAAGCCCTCCTGGGCACTGGAGTCAGCTCGCCCGGCTGTGCTCAGAGGAAAGGCCCTCTGCAGTCCCTTCTTGCTAACGGCTTATAGGTTCAAGTCTTGAACTCTTCATTTCAAATGCCGGAAGCTATATGTTTGCGTCTACCTTCAGCCCAAACAAATATGAATTCTACATTTATTTCAAACCAGTTGTTGCAGCTAAAACTTCCTTGGCTTTCCTAACAAATGGAATTTATTAAATGCTGCAGAATGATAGAAGACTACCACAGAGTTCAAGACTAGAAAGAGAACGGTGGGTTCACAGAGTAAATGGATCTGTGCAGTTTTACTATGAAACAACTTTTCAAATAATCACACATGAATTAAGGGTGAGAGTTGATCCCTTTTCCCCACATCTCACCTGTCACCAGGGCTTTTGGAATAGAGAAAACGGAGAAAACTCTACCTGGCCCCCTCGAAAAAAAAAATCAGAACGTATTTAAGTGCCCACACACAGAGATTTCGCCTTTGCTATGTACGAACAAAATAAACTATCTTCTCTTGCCTCCTCAAACACAAAATGCACGAGCACAGACATCCTTGGCCAGACACCCTTCGGGTTATCTCACAGTTAAATAAAATAAAAAGGGCTTCTTTTTGTGCATCTACACACACACACACACACAGTCGCAAACTCCAAGAACCCTGCCTCCAATTTTCTGTCACAAAGAGCACTCTGGGGGCCCGGGGAGGGGGAAAGTGTTTGGGAAACAGAAGGCGCCGGGGCAGCCTGTGAAGTGGACATTGGCATATCTTGCCCGGGCTTTTCCTGTGGGGTTCATCTGGTCGGCAGGGTGGGGAATAGTTGTCTGCGCCATACCAAGGTCAGCCTGCTAGGGCTGACAGTCTCTGTCTCTGTACAAAGGAAAGAATCAATACTTTTGGACTACGGCTGTGCCCTCAGTGTAAAACAACAAACATGCAGCGTCTGACATGTTTCTAGGTGATTTGTGGCAGAACCTCTTGTCTGATCTGTATCCAGGAGCTGCTGTGTTACTGCTCTTTGCTTTTCGCCTCCCTCACTCCCTCCCGAGGCCCCCTCCTGCCTGGCCCGGCTCTGTGATGTCTAATACTTTACTCAGGTACAGAGGCTGGTGTTCTACCCTACAGCTACTTGTCACTCAATAAATCACACCTACGAGCGCAGTCTGCACAGACTGATCCAGGCTTTAAAAAAGGATCAGAGGGACAAAGTGCAGGCAAGATACTGTAATTATAACAAAACTAAAATATTCAGAGAGAGGGACAAACGCACGGGCTCTGAGACACGGATAAAATGTCACTAGAAACGGCAGCTTTGTCCTCTTTTGGTTTCAGTCTTTTCATGCACCCCATCTCCCCTCTGCCCCCTCCCTCCCCTCATTTATTTTGGTTGCTCTTGTTCTTCTTTGTTCTAACTAGAATTCAAGGCATAACAGGAGCTTTATTAAAGAGTTCACTAAAGCAAATTATGATCATCTCAGATTTTAAAATATACGTAAGTTGTACTAAATCAAAGAGAGGCACTCTCAGTTAAGTACCTTTAATATCTTCAGTTTGCATTCTTATCTAAAATATTTGCACACAGAGGCTCCCAATCCTCCTGAAACTGCCCAAGATGTAACAACTGTACCAAGAACCAGCTATTAATTATGGCTTGAAGTTAATTATTTGAACAGCCATGAAAATGATTTTACTTACACAAAAACATGCTTGTTTTGTCTGACTGCACCGTTTGTGTGAAATATGTCAAAATTTTAATATATTATTATATGTTCTTCAAATTGCTTAAGAACTATTTTATACTAGATCTGTTCTTTCTCATCCCCCCCCCCCTCCATTTATTTTCCAGAGTGTGAACCATTAGCCTAGTCAGATAAGAAGGTTTTGGACAGTTTCTTCTGTTCTAAATATTTTAAATGCAGCATTTTGAGTTATCTTGGCAATTTCAGTCACATCAGACACCTCTTAATGCAGGAAAAGTGATGTTCCATCATGAAGGTCTTGCACAAGTCTCTACTGTAACTGTTGCTGATGAAAATAAAAGTGAGTTAGAATAGCTCTACGCTTCCTTCCTAGTCAATCAATGCCTGACAGCACCAGTTCCTTCAACCATGTACTTCAGCAATGATGGATCAATAACTGTGGTTTAACAACAGGGAGCCACCAATCATTATACGAATGATTAAAAGGGGTCTCACTCACATACACCTCTGCAGACAGAGTAGGCCATGAGATCAGAATACCTGCCACATTATGCTTCACACTACAGGAATTCAGGTAAAGAAGGGAAAAAATGGTGGGGGGGAGGGGGGAGAATCATTAAGACAGCATAAAGGAAATATAAAATGCTGATGACCATGTCAATTTTCAGCCACTGTTGTCTTAGACGCTAGTTCTCCAAATTCGCCGTAATGGAGTTGAATCAAATTTTTTAAAGGGAGGGGGGGTATTGCTTACTGCTCAATCCTACAATATTTCAACTTATTAAGATTACTGGGAATGTCGCATAAACATCCCCTTTACCCTCCACACACCCACAAGGTCCACCTGCCTGGAGAGTCAGTCTAGGCTCACTATCTTGGAAACCCTTGCTGCCCTGACTTATTTTCATCTCACTGTGTTAAAATTATTCTGTGAATATCTATCTGAAAAGCCTAAAAGACCCTAAAAGGGTAGGACTATTTCATCCAGGAATAAACAACATCCCTGACATAAAGCAGATGTTCAACCATGATAGACAAATTAATGAAATGAATGAATCAGCCTTAAAAAGAAAATCATGTCCCTTTTTAAAGAAACTGAAGCAAAAGATATTGCACAACTTCCCTCTTGTACCTACAGAATATTACTGGGAATTCACTCATTACCATGCAAAGCACCATAAATTATCAATTAAAACCGTGAAAATCTCTTGCAAAAGCAAAATTCTCTGCATTGCTGCCTGTCCTTTCTCATTTCTCTGGAAACAGCAATGAGTGGTCCATCCTGACATACACTCAGCAAATGAACAAATGCTGACTAGGGGCCACCCCAGCCTCAACACTGAGATCCGAGGTGCACTTGGCTCTGACCTTTGACGGCAAAGAAGATAAACAAATAAAGACATAATCACAAGACATTATTCTAAGTACTTCAGAAAAGGTACAAAGAGGGCCATGTTCTTAGCCAGTGGAGGTTTTGCCACTCAGGAAATACTTGGCAATATCTGAAGATAGTTTTTGGCTGTCAAACTGGGGCAAGGGACAGAGGAGAGAGAGGTTGTCGCTGGTAGCTATCTAATGGGTAGAAGCCAAAGATTCCGCTAAATATCGTACAAGGTACAACATGATACCCCACAACAAATAATTAGTTGACACAAAACGTCCATCATTCCAGGGTTGAGAAATCTCAGTATAGGGTGTTCAGGAAACACAGAGGAAGAGAATACCTAACTATCTAAAGAAGAACAGCAAGAGAAAAGAACACAGTGGAGGACTGGGAGAACCCAACGCATCCCTAACAGTGGTAGATAAGAAAAGTGGTTAGAGGAAAGGACAAGAGATTAAAATGGGCCAGATCACACCAAAGAATTCATACCTCATCTAACACACCAGGGGAGCTGACTACAGGATTTGGGAGTTGGGAAGTGATGAGGTTCAGATCTGCATGTTAGATTACTCTGGTAATGACAGGAGGGACAGCCAAGAGAAAGTTGAAAGTGGAGTTTGAAAGCAAAAAATAATGAGTCTTTAGGAAATCAGAAGCACTGGGACTGCAGAGAAATGAGGGGGGAAACCACAGAGTTAGTTGCTGTTGGATTTGGGGAAGGAACATGGGAGAGGGAAGGGTCTAGGGTGACTTCCCTTATTTCCGGCCCAGGTAGGATATTAGACAGATGTGATGTCATTTAACATATTGCAGAGGCTGGCTAGAAGAGGGCAAGAGTAGAAACTGAAAAATTTAGGTTCTGACTGGCTGAGTTTTGAAGTGGAGAGTCCAAGAGAGCTGAACTTCCAAACATGGAGCTCCACAGAGAAGTCTAGGATGGAGAAATAGTTGGGTAGTTGTCAGTAAATCAGCAGGAATTTCAGGCAATAGGAATGAGTGCAACTGCCCAAAGTGTGTAGGAGAAAACGGGGAAAGACTTACATTTCAAAGAACACAAAAGATGCACGTAGAAAACAAGGAGTCAGAAAAGTAAGAATAGAATTGGAAGGATGAAGAGCCAGAAAATCCAAACACTTCAAGGAGGAGCAACAGTGTACAAAGCATCAAATGTCACAGAGAAATACGTGAAAAAGAGAACCACTTCTACAGGAAGCATCAGATGAGAGCTCAACTCTCCAGAGCTCCTGCTGTGGGGAAGGGCAGGAACAGCAGTTCGATGGTTCGATGGTAGTTCCTACCAGGCTAAGGCAGGAAGAGGCTGAGTTCTGAATGGAAACAGAGAAAGGTGTGACCTGACCATCAAAGGCTGAAGGGAATGAGCCTGGACCACAAAGAGGCTGATTTTACCTTCGTAATAGGAAAGAATTGGAAATAAACTATAGGAGAATCATTTCATCTTTATGATGGGATAATTTCCAGCCCCTGAAGAGGATACAAGGCTGATGATCATGTTTATAATACTCCACACATATAAGGACACCAATCTGTCTCAATGATACCCTACCTAATATCATCACCTAAGTCTAATATTGTGGAGGGCATGCTAGATACGTAGGTATGTTTATCTTAGAGTGGCTGGGGTTATAGACGTTCATGATTGTGCTTTTTCTAATCTCTTATTTTCCAAAATTAGCATGTTTAATATATGCAGTAATTTATTTTAAAAGAAATTAACCTCAGGTACTTCTCTGGTGGTCCAGCAGTTAGGACTCCACACTCCCAATGCAGTGGGCCCCGGGATCAATCCCTGGTCCGGGAACTAGATCCCGCATGCCGCAACTAAAGATCCCGCGCACTGCAACGAAGATCCCACGTGCCACAACTAAGACCCAGCGCAGCCAAATAAATAATAAATAAATATTTTTAAAAATCGTTTAAAAAAGAAAGAAAGTAACCTCCTAAGTAGGAAAGACAGAGGTTCAATAACATCCTGGGTCCCTGGGACAAGAGAGGAAATGGCATCCAGATCACCCAAGGGGGAAAGGAGGCACTAATTTGAGAGGGAGGCAAGCATGTCTGCATTACAATGCCAACTGTCCAGCAAGCTAGAAATTCTCCAAATCAGTTATATCCATAGAATGAGTGGAAATTTTCATTGTTAAATAGTCTATCTAGAATTGACAAAATTTTAAGTATGAGTGTTACTAAATGTTTTTGCAATAATTTCCAAGTTGGAAAGAAGGAAAACCAGCTATAAAGAAAAGGGCAGTGGGGAGGATAAGGAAGAGGAAAGAAAACAAAACAAAATGTTGAGCAGCTGGTATATTTTAGTTAATTTTCCTAAATGCCACTGTGAAACAAGGCCACCTCAGTTTATACTGCCTGAAACTAAAGCACACATTAACTCCGCCGAACGCTTGTCTAAATGCTTGTTTTTACCGTGAATAGCTCTCATATTGTTCAGCATATCACCTTCTGGATTCCTTTTTTTTTTTTTCTTTCAAATGGCCAAAGCCACAATTAGAGGGAACGGTTCCAATCTCAAATTCTTAGCAATTCCCTTATCCTTCCAAATTCTGGGAAAGATCAGAGGTCTTGCAAGTATGTGCCCAACCCTTTTCCTCTCCAGCATCAATAAACAACTTGGTCTGTCTCTTAGGGAAAGACTGCATTTTGCCACACAGATGATTCACTAAGTAGCCCAGAACAGACAATCGAACTCTCAAATATCCAGCATCAGTGTTCTTTTTACCTAGATGTGGTGGGCACTCTTTTTTTGCCACTCTTTTTTCACCTCTTTTCCCTATAAGATGCTGGCAATACCTCAAGTACACATGGCCTCTTGACCTGTCGGGCAGAGGATAATAAGGTAACAGTTTACAGTGTCTTAAAATTATCAACAAGATTCAGAAAAACATATGAGGCCACTACATAAGCCACTGATTATAACAACAGTGTGTTTCTTATAATGTGATTAAACTTAAGCATGAGTTCAACTGAGAGCTAGGGCACAGAATGGTACCTGGGTCATAGAAAGTACTCAACAAATACTGGCTAAATAGTTGGTTGGATAGATACATGGATGGGTGAATGGGTAAGTGGTAGATTGATGGAAGAGGGGACACACACATGCATGCACATACAGACACACACACACAAACACTATATAATACAGAGGGCCCTAACAACAGTATTAAGTCAGATACCACTGTACTTCCACGTAAAAAGGCCATCCCTTTCCTCATGCCCTTCTGAAATTTCAGGATCCTTTAAATTGAATTTCACTGACAACCACGCTGCTTCTCAAGATTACCTAGTTTGTTCTTGCATCAGGGTCTTTGTCATTGCTGTTCCCTCTGCTGGAATGTTCTTCCCCTTGATCTGGCAGGGCTCACTTTCTAATTTTACTCAGGTCTCTACTGAAATGTCATCTCCTCAAAGCTACCTTTTCTGATCATCCCATCTAAACTAGCAGCCCCTCCCCACCATCACTCTCCATCCCCTTGCCCTGCTCTGTTTTTTTTCATAGCCCTTATTATACCCCATATCTATTTTGTTTACTGTTATCTGTCTTCTCACTAGAATATAATCGCCAGAGAAAAGAACTTTGTCACATTCACCATTGTACCCCAGCAACCAAATTGGTGCCTGAAACAAATTATATGCTCAAATATGTTAAATGAATACAGCCAAATTATTCCCCGCAGATCATTGTATAAATCTATCATCTCCTCTCCCAGGAAGTTTCAGCCACACCAGGGACACCCTGATTAGCTGTTCCCCAAATGTACTATGCACTTAGCACTCAGCACATGATGCTTCCCTTGCCTTCAGTGCCTTGCACCTTCTGAAAACTCCACATCATTTAACCATCAAGGACCAGCTTAACTCACATCCTTTTCTAACCTTACCCTGTAGGAAAGCATTATTGCTTTCTTATCTGCACTCCCCCTAGTTCCTAGTTACACAGCACAATATACTACCCAGCGCTTTGTATTAGTGTGTGTACCTCCCACCACTTAGCAGAACAAGGGCTACTGAAGGTACCCATTAGGAGGAGCTGTAATCTGCCTGCACAAATAAAGCCAATCTTCTTTGGATAAGAAAAAAAGGAAAAGGAAAAAAAAAAAAACCAAAACTGAGTGCCCATAGAAGGTGCCAGCCAAAGTGATGCCTGAGCTCATTTAATACTAAATACTATAAAATGCAAATACCATTGTTCTCATTTTAAAGGTAAAGAAACTGAGGCTCAAGACAAGTAATGAACCTGCCCAGGGTCACATGGTAAAACTGAGATGACAACGTAGGACTTCTTTTCTCCATTTCTAGAGAGAAGGAAAGGGGTGGTGAGTCTTCACTTCCTTCCTGTGTGATGCAATGGACAATAGGCTCAACTTTTAATGAGAAACCCTGGGTTTCAGGCCTAACAAAGTGAGACCTTGCTAGCTCTGTGAGTTTACTTGGGTAAACCACATAACCTCTCTAAACTAGTTTCCTCATTTATGAAATAGCAGGTACTACCTGCTCCGCCTAAATCACAAGTTTATTTGGAGGCCAACTTTGGTAGTCCATGGGAAAGTGATTAGTAAACTACAGAGCTCCATGTTAGACCCCCAGAGGTGAAGAATAAGTGTGGGTCCATATTACATAAGACTCTAGAGCCTTTTGCCTCACAGTTTCAGAGCACTTTAAGAAGGTTTAGTGTTATCACTTTCTTCCCCACTCAGTCAGTCCGTTCCTTACAATCACCATATATTTCTATTGTTTTGGAGACTCCTACTAAAGTGGGCTTGAATTTATACTAATCTCATTTTCTTATTTGTCTTGTTTTTTAATTAATTTTTATTGGAGTATAGTTTCTTTACAATGTTGTGTTAGTTTCTGCTGTACAGCAAAGTGAATCAGTTATACAAATACATATATCCACTCTTTTTTAGATTTCCTTCCCATTTATGTCACCATAGAGCAATGAGTAGAGTTCCCTGTGCTATACAGTAGGTTCTCATTAGTTGTCTATTTTATATATAGTAGTGTATACATGTAAATCCCAGTGTCCCAATTCATCCCATAAGACATCCCAATGACATCCCATAAGATGTCACGGAAAAACCCGAACGAGCTTTTTGGGCAACCCGGTATAAGTGATGTGTTGTGACAGAATTCCCTGAATTAAAATAAAATAAAATAAATTTCTCAAAATGTTTCAAATATCTATAAATGCACGAGAATAAAATTATTTTGTAAATGCCTACTACAGAATTAAATATTAGCAGAGATTTTTTTTTTCTTTTAGCCAAACTATTTAATGAATAAAACAATACGAAATTATTTAACTCAACCCCTTAGCCAACTCATTAGCCTCAAAGAGCAGGGCCTAGGTTTTGAGTGTATAGAAAACCACACTTACAATCGTCTTCAAACCACCAGTTATTTGAAACAGCTGCAAACATGTTGCCTTAGAAAAACAGATTGGGATTTAGGGGCTTACAAGGTGATAGCAATTTAGTTAACCAGGCAAAAGGAAATTTCTATTCAACCCATTAAACTCCTAATATTTCTCCTTCGGGGGCTGGGAAACATTGACATATTACTTTATGAGTTTATTTTGTGTACTTGAAATACATATTCTGGTCCTCTAAATGGTAGATATTATGATGCCACATTTTTAAAACATTTTAGAACATATGGCTCAAAAAAGTAAACACAACAAACCTACAAAGCATACAACACGGCAAGATCCCATTCTATTCGACGCTAATCAGACCACATTTCCAATAGTTTCTTTAAGTTCTAGGAGTCTACTTTGGTAGAAATATCAAGCCCAAGGGGCAGAGGCAGAGATAATTGGCCAGATTTTAACTCATCACAAGAAAGAAAATATCCAACTTAAAACAGAAAAAGGAATGAACACTGAGGCATAAAATCAGGGAGAACATTAGTTCCACTAGTTCCTGCCCTAGAAACACTGCTCTTAAATAAGGCTACTGAGCCAATGGTTTTTACTCAAACATTAAACAAATACCTGTAGGCCCTATAAATCCCAGTCAGCACCCCCAACAGAAGGGACATCAAGAGGAAAGCTTACCGTCTGTCCTCAAGGCGGTCACAGTCTATTCTGGTTACACATTGTCTGATCATCTAATCTGTTTCACTATAAAATGTGGTGATTCCATCAACAACATCACTAATCAGCTCCCCTAATCCAGAACAATCCTCGTGATCTGCAGGCCGCCCACTGTATTTTTACTAACATCAACATAGGTTCAGTCTCATTTACCAATTGGGTTATTTATTCCAGCTGTGTAACTCTGGGTCACACCATGACTACAGAGGCCTGAACTAGATGATCTCTGATATGGGATAATCTTGGTGTCATTATTCTAGTTCTTAGAAAATTTGCTCTAAAATTGTGTCTTTCTGTAAACTACACTCAGGTTCTAGCTCTGTCCTCTGAAATCACACAGAAAAAACTGCAAAACAGCATTTCAAAAACCTCAGAGAGAGATCATACCCCAATACCCTCAATTCAAACATACCTGCTGGGATATCTAAGACACAGAACGAAATTTAAAGTGTGAGGTGTGAATATTACTTTCTTACTTAGTTAAGAAAAAAATATGAAAGGGGACACTTATGAAAACAGATTTTCCAAAAGTCTTTGCCTTAATAAGCAATTTCCTATTTGCGTAAACATACTGTTTAACATAAAGTCTAGAAACTAGCTATACAGTCCTGCTATATTAAGTGTATGACCCCAAACAGGGAAGGAGGTAATTCCCGCTCAAAGAAAGATCTAATCCAACTAACTAGTCCTTCTCTTTAGAGATCTGCTATGCAAACTAACCCTCCAGTGTCCTGAACTCCCTCTATCCTACGTTTCTAATTAGCAGGCCTTCCTTCTTCCTGTTTCTCAGTGAAAAGGGAAATATCATGACAAGAAAAGGATCAACTCTGGACTTGGGAAGGCAGGGCTCATTTCATCACTGGACTCAATGGGAGTGCTCCATGTCACCGACCTCCTACACTTCCAGGGTCCCATGCCCTTCCTTGGCTGCTACTTGCCCATGTTGTCACACATGAACATGCTAATTCTTCCCCAATGGCTGCCCTTTGCCCAGAAAGCCCAGAATCCTCACCACCCCTCTCAACCACAACTTCATGGGGTCAAAACTTCTATGTCCAGTAACATTCCACTACAACTGCACCAAATGGTGGCCCTGACTCAAAAAGTCACATCAGGTTTCTGTTCAGGGCCTCTATCCTTTAGGCTGGGACTGATTTGGGGCACCAAAGGGAATTTGGCTTTGTAGTAAGCAACTCACCTTCAGAAATTCTATTTGGTAAAATTTCAGGAAAATTGCCCTTGTCCTAATCTGGTCTGGTGTTGGGCATTGTTTCTAGGTGCTCATCAATCACAGATTCATGAACAATGACAGAAAAATAATAGTAGGTGCAGTAACAGCATTTAGGAAAAAAAGGGGCAAGTAAGGGGAACGTGGTGGATATCTTTGGCTGAGCATGCTATATTGCTCTGGGGGTAAACTCTCCCCACTTTCAACCTGGCCTCAGGCAGCCTCATTAACATTAACCTCATTACTATGATAAAGAATCAGCAATACAGAGTGAACAAACGCAATCCGAAGGAGGTAGTCTGGGGCTGTGTCTGACACGTCTGTTGACTCTGGTCAAATCATTTGCCTTTTCTTCTTCCGTAAATTAAATAGCATCATAGCTCCGTGCCTACTTCTCCAAATGTAGCGGAAGATAAGTGAAAAACAGTCTATAAACCTAAGGTGATATTTCCATCACACGATGTATTTTGTCTAGTTCTTCCTTCCTCCCATTCATTCAATTATGCATGCATTCAAGCACCTACTCAGCACCGGACACCTGTGTGCCAGACACTGTACTGGGTGCTGAAGGTACCAGCACGAATGAGACACGGCCACAAATCAAAGCAGCCTAAATGGAGGTGAGAATAACTAAGAAAGCAATTATAATATGGTGTGATGGGAACAGATGGTATGGTAGGAACAGGGATAGAGGGATTCCCAGGAAGCTCCTGACCAAGAGGGCACGAAACCTAGACCAGGTGGACAAGGCGGAGAGGGAACGCTTAAAAAAGAAGAAACACCTGAACTGAGTCATGAGCAAGAGGTACATGGGGACCCTGGCCTGCAACTGCCTAATGCACACACCTGTGCGAATCTTATATTTGACTAATGATTACAATTTAGAGACTTTTCTGTAAACATGTCAACATGAAATGTGTACACTGGAATGTTTTATGTATTACCAGTGAAGTATTATGTTTAATGCTGTGGATATCCAGGCTACTCTAAATTTAAGAGCTTCTTTGTAAACGAGGGTGGTGCCTTAGACATCATAGAAACCATTCCACACTAGACCCGTGCCGTCTTTTAGGTTGAGCAGTCCTAATCATCTTACTTTACTGTTTGAAACTATCTTATGCAACCAAGCACAAAGCACAAAAGTGTATTTAACATTTGACTAGCATCATGAATTTATAACTAAGACTAATTTGGAGGTATGAAAACTAATATTGCCAGTTAACTTTCTAACTGGAACAAAATTGACTACTTCTTAAAACAGGCCATCAAACACCATAAATCTGAGCCCACTCAGACTAGGATCATTCGCAAAACTGATCTTATTTGCATTCCAAAGCATGATGACCAAAGACCTATTTCTACCCTGCTACTGTGTCCTCTAACTTCTTTTTTAAAGTTTAAGGTGGATATTATTTTCAAATTTTCTTTCCTCTATAATTAAACATTTGCTTAAAAGAATAACAAGACCCCCCCAAATCTATAAACATATACTTCCTAACTGTTTAACTCTCCCTAGGAATCATCACTAATTAAAAGATACATACTACCATGATTAGTGTTCTAGTAATATTTACAATAAGGAATTCTAAGGTTAATTAAATATAGTTCCTTTATTATTTTTAACATTTTATTTGAAAATGCATTAATTTGTTGGTTTTTTCTTTTGGGGTATTTCAAGGAATATCTGTATCTGTAAAAAACAAAACAGTAATTTTAATAATGACTTCTTTGACAATTCTTTTGAGTAGTTTACTTTGTATATAAAATCTGAATTTCTATTTCAGTAACTAGGAGGTCATGTGGTTTTTAGTGTATTTTTCCCATAAAATACATTTTTTTCTATGAAGTTCTACCTTCTAACATATTTTCCTCCAGAGCTATATTTTGCCAGAGGGCTTTTCTGTCTCTCTGTTTTTGGTCTCATCTTCAATTCTGTTTTCTTCACTCCGGTAATTTTGGCATTCCACTGATCTCTGTCATCTCTGTTGCAAAAGCTCTCTCCTGTAACTCTATGTAGGTGTTTTGTTTTTCTCGAAAGTGTGACTCCAATAAAATAGGCAGGTGATGTTAAAGATATTTAATATGCTTCATTAAGAAAAAGAAACAGCAGCTTAAAAACATGCACAAGGAGGTTACTGACCAATACTTTCAATTATCTGAATACTACAGGGCAACTGACAAGGCACTAAACAACATCTAAGCTATCTTGGCAATTAAGTAAAAACATCTTTCAAGAAACCATAGGTCATGGCTTCCCTGGTGGCGCAGTGGTTGAGAATCCACCTGCCAATGCAGGGGACACGGGTTTGAGCCCTGGTCCGAGAGGATCCCACATGCTGCGGAGTAACTAAGCCCAAGCACCACAACTACTGAGCCTGCCCGCCTAGAGCCCGAGCTCCACAACAAGAGAAGCCACCGCATGGCAATGAAGAGTAGCCCCCGCTCGCGGCAACTAGAGAAAGCCCGCACACAGCAATGGAGACCCAACGCAGCCAAAAAGAAAAAATAAATTAAAAAAAAAAAAAAAAAAGAAACCATAGGTCAGCTTTCATTACTCAGGCTCGTTGGATGATTCTGTAGCTAAAACTTCAACACACATCCAGCTGAACTGATATGTTTTCTCAGTTCAAATGAGATATCTAAATAGCAAGTTTATCTGTTTTGCTGTTGGTATAAAATATAATCAACATTAATCTATTCAAAATAAGATTCACACATGTTTGAGGTGATATATCCTTTTAAAAAGTCTGATGTTTTGAGGAAGCGGTAGCTATTTCACTTTAATGTAATCAGTATTACTCAACCTGGACACTTTACTTGCTTGACATTATTTTTCCTTTAATTTTTTTCCTGCTCAAGTACACAGTGCTTTAAAATTTACAAACAAATTCAAATATTTATGAACTCATATTAGGGTGGTATTTTAATCTGAAAAAAGATTTAAGCCAACAATGAACATTGTGGGTTTCCTATTTCCATTAAAGAGGTAAATACTAATTTCAGAGAGAAACACACTTCCCTCTCTCTCTCTTTCTCCCTCTCTCTCTCTCTCTCTCTCACACACACACACACACACACACACACACACACACACGTTAATGTTATGAAACCACTGTCACCAGAATACATGCTTTGGTTGTTCATCCAAGAATGGTAATGAGATGTGATGATCTACCTTCTTTAGCCAAGTCCTCCTTTGTAAGAACAGCACCCATTTATTTAACAGCTAACCAACATTTGGAGTGCTATGTTTATTCAAGAGGTTTTTCACTTTGCAAATCTAACCAGCCCATACAAGAATAAAATCCATAATCAGGCTCTTGTTGACTCCATGCTCTACTCAACTGAGATAGGCGGTGCAAACAACTGAAGTACTGTTACTGGACAAGATGATCAACAACGTGGTTAATTGAAAATGAACAGTGGGACTCTACGTCATGCCTAGTGTAGTCATTTGAAGTAGTCGCCTTCAACAGCCCAAGAAAGAAAGTCGATTCCCAATTACCGTAAAGTGAGGATTATCTGAGCAAATAGTCCTTTCAACTTTTATTGACATAATTAAATCGAAGGAGAGAGTTATTCTTTTGGTAACATTTCATTTACTCTAGCATACATATTATTTAGATATAATCAAACAAGAAATATTTTAAAACCAAAACATTTACCAAATTCTTAATACAGAAAGTAAAGAAAGGTGCACTTCAAGTTTATATAGGGAGAAACCCACACAGGGTATTTTTTGAGAATCCACTAAGTGCCAGCCACTCTGCTGGACTCCAGAGCATACAAAGATGAATACAGCTTGGTTCGTACTCTAAAGGAGAGTGTCCTTCAGCTGAGCTTGCTGATTCTCCACTCTTTTTGCTGTAGAAAAACACTATTCAAAAACTTGACTAAAACCTTCTCTCCTGTGTGAATTCTTCCTGGATTTGCCTGCCCTCTGTGACTCCATGGCACAATGATCAGCAATTATCACCTTCACTCATTCATTCATTCATCCATCCATCAAGCAATGATTAGGTACCTTCCTAGTAAGTGCCAGGCATGATGGTTGATGCTGAGACCCTAAAGATCAACAGGACAAAACCTATCCTTGGGAAGATCAAAGTACAACTCTGAACAGATTAGCTTACCACCCACTGCATGTAGCAGAGCTCCCTCAGAAACACCGGCTTATGCATCTTTGTATCACCAGCCCCTGGTATACTGTAGGTGGTAAATATGTTAATTCAGTCCCTGATGAAAAGACCTTTAGATGGGAAATCAGAAGACCACGTTTTGACCACAGTATGTCACCATGACACTCGGGCCTCGCTTTCTTTGTCAAACAATGAGGTGGCTGTCCTTGCCCCGTGTGATCTTGGGGTCTATTGTTATATGAGTGAATATTCTAATTTCAAGGGAGAGGAGTAAACATATTTAACAACCTCAGGATGTGCTTTAAACAATTTTAAACCCATCTAAGCTATGATTAGTTCATGACTAGACCCACGCTGAAATCACATCTTGAAACATTATTGTAACCATTATCGTGGAATTTACTTTCTGATTTTGATATATTGAGTTCTTTTCTTGTCTCCCCTTACCCGTAGATGTATAATTGGGGTCTGCTGTATTCTTTCAAAGGAGGAATTGGCAGGGTGGCTGCTGTTACTTAGGATAAGTGTATAATCTCTTTGACTTTCTCTTGTTGGGCAAACTGCCCGGTGAATATCAATTTTTTTTTTAGCGCTACAAATATGGTTTTAATAGATTCGCAGATTTCAAATTATTAGAATTCAGAGCACATCTCTCCCAGGGTGAGCAGATAACTCACAACAACCCATGAGGATGCAAAGGAGATGCCGAGAGATCAATCTGTATGTGAATAAGCTGACACACTGGTTTACTGCTCCTCCTATCTCTACACCCTGCACCCCACGCCCCCATCACACACACTTTTCATATAACAAAAATGCCTCTGTCCCTGGGAGTTCAAATTAGTCATAACATCCACTTTAGGGACTGAGAAAGACTTACTGTAAATTAGCCACTCAGAAACCACATTTGACATATTTTGGTTATAATGTAACTATAAGTTGCATAATATTGTACCTATTGATTGGAGCTTGGGATCATAATGGAAAGCAATTGCCATACATTGAAAGCGACCAACCACAAGATAGAAAAGTGTTCCTGAAGAGCCCACAAAGGGAAATCATTTTCCTTAGCATCTAAAACTCCTTATCCTCTAGATGGTATATTCTATGACACCCTTCAGGCTGTACTGTGCCCTCAAGGTGCTAAGGTATCTTAACCTCAAATCACCCAACTGTTCGACTCCCTCAGACCAAAACAAAGTCCTAACAGAGTACGCTGAATTCTTTCTTGATTGAAACAGTACTGTCTGTCCTGAAATGGAGCAAAAGAGCAAATCAGAAGAGCATTTCACTGGATAACAAAACTCCCAATTGATTGACGATGTTCTAACAGCTCCGTATTATATTCACATTAGAATCTGCCTCTCCCTCTTTTCCTGTCCCTGTCCATTACCTTTAAAAAATATATAATAATTTATTGAGGGAATTACTATATGTCAGATCCTGTGTGATGCATTTCATTTGCAAGGTGCCCTTCCATCTACTTGTCCACATGGAGAACGTGTTCTTCTCTACCATCCTTAAAGTATCAATCTTAGAAGCAGTAAGTATTTCTTTAAAAACAGGAACATCCAGGGGCTTCCCTGGTGGCGCAGTGGTTGAGAGTCTGCCTGCCAATGCAGGGGACATGGGTTCGAGCCCTGGTCTGGGAAGATCCCACATGCCGTGGAGCAACTAAGCCCGTGAGCCACAACTACTGAGCCTGCGCGTCTGGAGCCTGTGCTCCGCAACAAGAGAGGCCGCAATAGTGAGAGGCCCGCGCACCGCGATGAAGAGTGGCCCCCGCTTGCCACAACTAGAGAAAGCCCTCGAACAGAAACGAAGACCCAACACAGCCAAAAATAAATTAATTAATTAATTTAAAAGAAAAAACAACAACAACAAAAAAACAGGAACGTCCGGGAAGGAAAGAAGTCAGACACAACACAGAAACTATTAATATCAGTCCACCCACTTATGAGAAGAGAAGGGTGTTAAAGATCTGAACTGCAGCTTAGGGTGGATGGTAGGGAACTTTGATGTTCTTTCATCCCCTCTGCATGATCCATGACAACAGTTAGCCTTATCATTTTTGGACCATGACTCCAATAAAAACCCATAACTACAATAAAAGAACACATATAATAACTGTGTAACTCAGCTGCTCTTCTTAGAAGTTGGTTTGGGAAACAGTCTCTTCCGTCTCTAAGTACTGAAGACGTGCGTACGGTTTTCATTTCACTGAGGACTACCTTTTTGTTTTTCCTTACGCTCTTCTCTAAATCTTCACTAATCTATCAGATATCACAGTTTAATAGAGGCATTAACTATACCTATTGGGGTTCCCGGTTCCATCTGGAAAAAGGTGGTGAGGATTTGAGTCTACGTTTAAAGACCTGAAAGAGCCAAATCACCCTGAGGAAGAATTCTGCTAAATAACTGTTTTTCAGAAGAATAGTAAGAGTAGCTAAACAGTTAACAACTTTCCCCCCATTCCAAAATCAAGGATATGGTATATAATTGAGATAAGGCCTATAAATGTTTGTGCTTCCATGTGGCTAAAGCGATGGAACCGTGCCCATGATAGGGAAATGCATTACCTATTCCAGATCACTCCGGTCCTAATGGGGAATTTTTCAAGTGGTACGCTGAAATTATTAGGAAAATGTCAACGTTCCTTTCTAACAACAAAGTGGGGGGTAAAAGCACCTGAACTCACCTGAGAAGCATGCTACAACAAACGAGGGATTCGGCACAGACACTGCTCCAGAGGGCTCTAGGTTTTAGCGCCTCCCTGAAAACACGGCATCAGTCCCTAGAGCAGGTTCCTCCCCTGCGCTACCAAACACCCTTCCCGTCTCACCACCTGTCCTAGCCACATCAGCCAACTTCCCCCATTCGTAGCTAATTAGCATCTTGCTCTGAGCTTGCCCCGTGTGCCTCACAATTCCTGACAACCTGGAGGAGGACGCACGGGCACAAATCAGAAGTGTGGAGAATTAATGCTCCCAGGGCCACACTGCTCAACCGAGAATGAGAGCAAACGGGTAAACATTTTCCCCTTTTATTTTGGGCGGAGACATATTCATGAGGTACCTCTGAAGGCCCAAGCGAGAATGAGCATCATTAACAGTAGTATTTCAGTAATTCATCTTTGTACTGGTTTCCCCAGGCCCTTCACTCCTACTCTGGGATCTACCCAAACTAAGTACCTTCATGAAAGGCACCGTCTCAGGATCTGTTTGCAGGAGGACCTAGTTTAAGTCAGCTTCCCAAAGATCCTAAGATAACATAGTATCTGACTGTATCAAAATGAAGGAAGAGATAAGTGACATAATTCACAGTAAAAGGAAAAGATAAATGTTTAGGGAAAGAAACTAGGAAAGCACAAGAAGGCTAGATCTTTCCACCCAATAGAATAGACAGCCCATGGAGAAGCTATACTCATCAGAAAAATTCGGAAGGGTATAACTTGTAGCCCTTTACTTTTACCACCAGGGCTTCTATTCAACAGAGACCCAGACTATACCCCCAGAGCTTCTCACACACTCTGGTCATACGCATCACTCTCAGCTAGAAAAAGGGCATGTAGCCCATATTGCCTTCTCAGCTCTTTGAAACATGCTTCCTATCAGATCTGAGAAGCAAGCTCAAGTAAGCAAGCAGAGAAGAACAGTCGGCCCACTGTTTGTGACCTCTTCAACCCAGAAGGCATCATGTCCCACCATATGCCTGACTCTGATCAGCAGAGCCCCTGATTTCAATACTGGTTTCACAAGTATTGTCCTGAAAGGCTTCCGGGAAACAGACCCAAACGCCATCAGATATATCTGCATAGTTTAACAGTGACTGAAAATCCAAGTTGCATAATCCAGGACAGAGCCAAGTGTAACAGTGAAAATGTATCCTTACACGTACTGTTGAGGTTGTCTTACGCCACATTTGCTCTCATGAAGCAAACTCTGCACAAAGCATTCATAGGTGATGGGTCTGAAATCTTTTAGTGGTTACTGATTCACAAAACCACAGAAATACTACATATTCTGCTAACAGCCAGGGGACGCTGCCATGGCATCATAGTCACTGTTGAAATGGAGATGTGCGGCACTCCTATGAAGATAAGACAAAAATCTTTAAAGTAATATATCCAGATAGCGGATTTGTCAATTTGGAAATGTTTAACATCAACATAGACCAGTAGAGAAGGAAAAAAGCATCCTAACCGTTTAGGGCAAAATGAAATCACAATTAAGATTTTATGATACACATTCCTAATTGCCCTGTGCATAATCCTAGAAGGACCCTGTTCTAAATCCATTCTCTAAATGAGATTAAGTAGAAACAACAAGCCATCAGCCTCCATTCATAAAAATAAATCAAGAGGGAATTACCTGTGACATTTTTTTCCCTGCAATTCCTTAGTTAAATGATTGGACACCACTGTCAAGTTCTGTTAAAGAATAAAAGAACGCCATGGAGTAGGTAAGCAACCTGAGAGCAAGGTCAATAAAGTGCACAGCTTTGATTTAACTTCCCATAAGCAAAGTTTTCATTTGTAGACATCAAAAAACCAACTTCATGGAGTCTGGGGGGTGGCAAACTAGGAAAGTAGGCAGGGTAAATAAGGGGAAAAAATACCAAGCAAAAGTTCTGAATCAAATACTAAATAATGACACTAACAATATTCTTTTGCACTAGGATTCTGTTTAGCTTTTTTAAAAAGTGTTTCTGTTTTCTACTCTCTAGCTGACAAGAGTACTTTCCATTTCATACAAAAGATAACAAATGTTCCTTGCATGTGTTAGACATGGACTTATATGACTAATAGTTATAAACAAAATTCCTTTGCACATCAAAGAAAAAAAAACTTTGTTTATTCAAGAAATTCCTAATGGCTTCATTTGTAAGTAGAACTTTCTCTTTATTTGAGACCCAGTGGCACAGCAGAGTATAGCTGGAAGACAGCAGGTAGCTCTCATAATGAACTTTGCACAGTTTTGAGAAAATAATATCTAAAGGCAGTTCCTTCTTCTGGGGTCAGTAGATTAGTGGTTCAAAAAGAATAAACTATCCAGGGAACATCCTGAGATTTAAATAAAAAAAAAAAAAAACCCACACAACTGGAGGGGGAAAGGAGGAACATTCTTGCTAATTAAAATTTCCAGCTCTTATGGTCCTCTATATTCACAAACCCCAGTCAAGAAAGGCCTACAGGATCAGGCCTGTACTAAGAAAAAAGTATACCATCATCACATTCATTGTATTATTACTTCATAATTCTAACCAGCCAGGTTTATATAGAAGAGATTAAATAACAAGATAATCTTATAAACAATGCTCATTTCATCAGTGTACCAAATAAGTTTGATTTATATCAGTGACTGTGCTTCTAATTAATTTATGCACCCACATGGTTTAATTTACACAGACACCCACACTAGGGTAGGGACAGCTATTTTTTTTAATGTCTTGAACTTTGTTATGGGTTCATGTTTAGGCTTCCCGATGTTGCTGTTTTAGTTTCCCCACACCTCATTTTTGATGTGACTGTTAAAATACCTTTCATTAAAGTTGAAGCATGCAGAGAGAAAATATTTGATCAAACTCAACACCTATCTCCCTTGCCAACTTTTATATGCTTAATTTTAGTTGGTATAGCTTTACTCAAACTTACAACCAGATCTGCTCATTCCAAAGTTGTGAACTTACCTCTTCTTACAATATTCCCTTCGAAGCCTTTTGGATATATAAGTTCATCTCATTACAGCATCAATCCTAAACTCCTATATTTGTTTTAATGCATTTTCTAGTGACTTAGAGTGGGGGAAAGGCTGTTAATTTTTAAAAACATATCATTTCTATTAACATGGGGGGCTTGGATACCTTTTGTAAAGTACACTCCAGAATGCTGGTTTACAATAGCAGGTATCGCAGAAATGAGAAAAATCCATAGAGGGAGGAAAATTCAATTCTTTCCAATTCTTTAACCAGAAAGATAAAAACAACATCTCTGAATCTAGACCCACTCACAATAAGCTATCAGTGACATGATGGTAATGCCAGCACTCCATGAAAACCCTTAAAAAATAACAACCTACAGGAATATCCTGGTGTCAGGATTAGTCCAGTTTAGTCATTTTACAACTTCCACGGATGGTTTCAGTGTAGGGATGAATCAGGCAAGCAAACAGGTTTTTACTTGTCTCTGATATAAAACTTTTATTTATGTATTTGGATCAATGTTTATTTGTAGGACCTTAATACAATAACAGATGTCAGCTACATTATCTGTTTTTGATTATAAACTTCTAGAGGGCAGAGACCCTGTCTATTCAGCTCACTTTTTATAGGATGCAAACACAGTACCATCCCAAAAAGGCACTTAAAGATGGTTTTTATAATAACAATGATTTCAAGGGGACTTGGTCTGCTTCCACACTCCATGAAACTCCACTGGCATGTATTGAACATTAAAGAGTAACAACTTTATATTCTTGGGTAACTCCATTCTTCAGATGTCAGAAATGGAGAATTTTTACTAACTATGTAATTTGGGGCAAGCCTTTTAAAATTTCTGGGCCTCAGTTTCCAAATCTATAAGATGGAGACATTACATTATATAACTTCAGATGATTTCCAGGTTTAAATTTTGAAACCACAAGAAAAAAATACTGAGTCCTAAAGAATCTCACACACAAACTGAGGTTCCATTATCCACCCAAGCAAAAGTTTTTTCTTTCTTTTGCGGGTGGAGGTAGAGGGACTATGTGTTCTCAATGTAAATTATTTATTATGCCTAACTCCAACAAAATATTCAAACAGAACATCACCAGTTATTCTTGTAAACAAAGAAAATATGTGGATATGTATGTAATGAGATATATGCTGTATGTATATACAAAATCCATATACATGCACACACCCCCAAACACATAATTCTCTCTACTGAAGCCAAGAATTAAAATACTTCCGTGTTTTCTTGTCTTTTCTTTCTCCCTCTATGAAGCATCTATGAAGCTATTATGACGAAGGAACTTACATAAAGTAAAAATAAGCTTCTTATGTTAATACTGACGGCTCCCAACACGAACAGCTTAGGTTAAGCTGGTCACCTGAAATCTAGATAATATCCTCTCATAGAAACAGTGGTATTGAGACAGGATGCAAAATGCACTTCTCAGGCCATTCAACCAACATTTATTTAATCTATAATGTGCCTGAAATATATAATTCAAGACACAGAATTTACGAATTTACTACTACTTAAGCAGACAGTGAGAGTAGTAACAGCAGAAGAATAAAGAAGGTCCCCCCAAAGTAGGGGCATCCAGTTCACACACCATCAAAATAAAAAGGTGTAGCGTGGGGGTGGCGGACTTACGTTCATGAAACTGCTTTTTATCTGTGTCTACTAAAACAGCTGCAAGAGAAAACGTCAAACGACTACTGAGGATATACTATCATTTTCTTTTTTTAAATTTAACTTTTATCTTATAATGGAGTGTAGTTGATTTACAATGTTGTGTTAGTTTCAGGTGCACAGCAAAGTGATTCAGTTATACCTATACATATATCCATTCTTTTTCAGATTCTTTTCCCATATAGGTTATTACAGAATATTGGGTAGAGTTCCCTGTGCTACACAGTAGGTCCCTGTTGATTATCTATTTTATATATAGTAGTGTGTTTGTTAATCCCAAACTCCTGATTTATCCCCCGCCCACGTTTCCTCTTTGGTAACCATGAGTTTGTTTTCTATACTATCATTTTCTTATTTGTTTTGAGAAACAAATAAATGTTCTACAGAATTCAGTGATTTCTTCCAAGTAAAGAAAGAAAAACATAGGTATCTTGTTCAAAATTTCCCATGTTCACCTTGCATTCCCTATTCTTGGGGGAAGAATTGTAAAACTTTTTAAAGGTGAGTAACATTTAAATAGTAGAGATGGGTGAAATTTTCAGGAGAAAAATTTATTCTTAATTTTTACCTGCTTAGCCGACAGATGCTAGTACAATTTATACATAATAACAATAATGCAGTCACATCACTATTTGCAATGTGCTAGGCACAGTGCCCCCCGCACACATCATCTCCTTCAATCCTTCCAACAATGCCAAGGAGATAGATCTGAAGAACACAAGTCTTCCTACTCTATTACATGAATTAAAATGAAATCCAAAGATCAAAACACACAAGGAACATTATCTTAACTACTGGTTACTCTATTAGACATCAAGAAACGCAAGTGTTTTGATTTGAATGTCTTCCTTCTATGTTGAGGAAGAAGGAAGATGGTTACTCAGAACCGCAAATTTCTGGCTTTCATCGACAACAATTCCATTCAAGCGTCCAGGTAAAGGGATAATTTAGTGAGTAGTCTGCATTCCTTTTAAAAAAAGGTAATCAAGGTTCCTTCACATTCCTTAAAAAAATCCACCAATGGTCATATACAAGTTTATGTTAAAATGCAACCTAGGGCTTCCCTGGTGGCACAGTGGTTAAGAATCCGCCTGCCAATGCAAGGGACACGGGTTTGAGCCCTGGCCTGGGAAGATCCCACATACCGCGGAGCTACTAAGCCCGTGCGCCACAGCTACTGAGCCTGCGCTCTGGAGCCCACAAGCCACAACTACTGAGCCCACGTGCCACAACTGCTGAAGCCTGCGCACCTAGAGCCCGTGCTCCGCAACAAGAGAAGCCACGACAATGAGAAGCCCGCGCACCGCAATGAAGAGTAGACCCCGCTCGCCGCAACTAGAGGGAGCCCGCGTGCAGCAACGAAGACCAAACACAGCCAAAAATAAAACTGAATAAATAATTTTTTTAAAAAAAGCATATTAGTAGCAGTAAAACTAACAGTATAAATGAAAACAGAATTGCAGTTCGTTTCTTTGGAGGCTGAAGAATGAGAACAGGTTGTAAAGAGAAAGGATAAAATAAGTGAGAATAAAGGAAAAGAGAAAATGGAAAAGGAAAAGACAAAGGAGTTACACAACAGGGGAGAGAGAAAGGCAATGAGGTAGCAAGGGGATGGATAGGGCAAAGTGAGATAAGACACAGCTAGCGAAATGGCTTTTGTCCAACGCTTGCCAGGGCTCTGGACCATCGCCTCCGCCTGCTAGAGGGATAACTTCTCCGATGGTTTTAAAAAATGCTTCTTGTATCTAAACATCCTCATTTTATTTTTCAGATTCCTGTGTTTATTTTTGAATAAAAGTTCAAATTTGAAGACTCTGCTCATGTATAAAAGGAATGACTTTTATTTTAGAAATGTACTTTGGAACCTACACATCATTGCTCAGTTTAGTGCTCAAAACCTCAGGGATGTCCCGACATTCCAACCTGACAGTCTTGCCTTTGTAAAGAAGTGAATACTGCCTCTTTCCACTGTGCCTGAAAATTACACTTGAAATCAGTCTTCACTGATGATGCAAAGCCTTAAAAATACGTTCATCTGCTGGAGGAGTCATCTATCACCAAAGAGAGTTGTTTTCATTCTGAAGAAAACAACACAGATGTGCCCAAAGTGCTGGAAGCCTCAAAGGGACGTCCAAAGTTGGTCATCAGAGAGACATCGTCCTCCAGCCTGGAGTACGTAGGTGGAGCAACGGCACCCAATACTGACTCAAAGCCAGAATCTATGGAAAGGTACACCATGCATCAATTCAGCCTGGCTTAGCAGACTAAGGACCCCGTCCACCCAACCACCTTGGCCCGAAGGCTTGCTTTTTTATACCCATCCACCTACCCGTCCTCTCTGTGCTCCAATAAACCACTGGTCCTGACTATCTCTCTCAATACCTTAAGAATCCCTTTATATAAAAATTCATGGGGTTTCCCTGGTGGCGCAGTGGTTAAGAATCTGCCTGCCAATGCAGGGGACACAGGTTCGAGCCCTGGTCCAGGAAGATCCCACATGCCGAGGAGCAACTAAGCCCGTGAGCCACAACTACTGAGCCTGCGCTCTAGAGCCCGCGAGCCACAACTACTGAGCTCACGTGCCACAACTCCTGAAGCCTGCGCGCCCAGAGCCTGTGCTCCGCGACAAGAGAAGCCACTGCAATGAGAAGCCCGCGCTCTGCAACGAAGAGTAGCCCCCACTCTCGGCAACTAGAGAAAGCCCACGCACAGCAACAAAGACCCAATGCAGCCAAAAATAAAACAAACAAACAAATTTATTTTTAAAAAAATTCATTAAATGCTGTACCATTCTCAATATACTGATCCTACAAACTGTAACTCTATGAAGTGGTTCAACACTGTGTCATCACCACACAGCAACTTGTTTCATTTACAGTATCTATTTCACTTCTACTCATGAGCTAATATAATTCAATTTTTTTTAACTGCACACAGGCTGCTAGACACATGTGCACGGCAAATGGAATCTGAACTTAGCTTAACAGCCTCATTTATTCCTGATGGTTTAAATTATTTCATCACAATTAATGACACCCCCTCAGCTTCCTGTGCAGCGCGGCCAGATGTTCAGAGACCACAAAGCCACTCTCCTCTTTGACGGCTGGTGACAGGTCGTCCTCTGAAGGATGTTCCCTAGGCACTCGGGCTGGATGGCACCTCCACTGCTTAGCACCTCTCTGCCTCCCAGACTCTAACCATGTAGAGGAAAAGGCAGGAAGGCACGAGAGACCAGCAAATGCGTTAGCGACAGCAAGTCCCTAGACGCGACCTAAATCTGAAGGGACCTGGTGCCACCACAGGAGCTCCTAACCTTGCTGTCTTGTGAAAGCACTCTTCGCCTCCACCTTCCCAGCCACTGGCATCCACTGAGGGCCTGGCCTGGTGTCAGTCCTCGGGCACCATCGAAGGACAACAAAAACATCAGTTTTTCCACCGGGATCCTTGTTGGTCATGGTAATTTTGTGTTGAGGGGTATTGTTTAAACTTACTCCCCCCATCAGGATCACCACCTTGTTTTCTAAGAGTGAACAGTTTCTTCAAGTACGATTATTTTCTCCCCTGTTCAATAGACACTTCCCACAGAAACATGCAACATTTTGGCAACTTGTGGTAAGCAGTTGTGCCCCTTATTCTCTGTTAAGCTTTACTGGGGTATAATCTAATTGACAGACAAAAAGTAACAGACATTCCATGTATACATCTTCATGAGTTTGGTTGACCTCTTTTTCCTAGGCTTAAGTAGGATTTCTTCTTTTCAGGGGCTGTTGGCTTTTTGTTTTTGTTCTCGTTAGGTTTTGTTTGTTGTTGCTTTGTTATTTTTTTTAAAAGAACAGAATGAAAAAGAGACCACATTTTTCCTATTTTGAGTCTCACATGGGCAAAGCCATTTACTTTCTTAACAGTAAAAAAAAAAAAAAACAATTTTTCCTCAGAAATTCATAAATAGTAATTATCTTATATTCATCATTTGAGTTTCACACACAAAAAAATAAATTTGTATAATGACAGGTAGCTAAGAGGGTAGCAGAAATAGTAAACATGCTAGCACTTTTACAATAAGAATCCAATACTACACTCTAATTTGGAAAACATTTCCATCAACTAGCGAACATGTGGCAGACATTTTATGGATTATTTTTTAAATGTTAAAAAAAATAAAAATGCTGATCTTATTCAGGGAGTAAGGGGCCTTTTCGTTTGCCAAAAAGTTTAATAGAAAAACTGAAAGGCCACCTGTGTCAGCCCACCCTATAGTACGAACATAAGCTATAAGAGCACTTTGGAAAATATTTGTAAACTAAGATGAGAAAAAAAAATCAGTATCAATACAGATTCCAAGCAGATGCAAAAGGCTTCCGTGCATGTTAATGATTATGTGTGTGGCCTACACAGGCTAATTTCAGATACCTTCAAAACTCACTATACATTCTCTTTTATAAGCTATTTGGGATTAAAACTAGGACCTTATCCATAACAACTTTGACAATGGACACAAATACAAGGTAAGCTAATCAAGCCAAACAAGTTGAATTTTCTCCCTCATGGATGGCTTTTTAGGTCTTAAATGACTACTGAATTTTACCAGACATGCTACACTTAGTATTTTGACAGTTGTTTATTAAAACTAGTTTCCTAGGAAGTCCATAGAAACCACCAGTCTAGTTTTTATCAGAATTGAGACGATCAGAGAGAAGTTGTGATGATGGTATACTTGCAGCAAGCAGACAACAATAGGAAACTCTTAGCATTCCCAGAGTTGCATCAAATTTTCCATGGACCAAAACTAAAATGAAATCGTTCAATTACTGAGAGGTAGATAAGTAAAATAAACAACTAATTTCATACAGTGAAGTTGGGAGAAAGTCATATGGACCTCATTGTGTTGTCTCCAAACACATTTTATCGGAGGGGAAAAAGGAGCTGAATAAACTTTAAACTCTCATGTAGGGATGTATTGCTTGTGTGTCCCTGGCAGATGTGGAAAGGAGATGAAATGGGCAAGGGAGAATCAAATATCCCATCGCTGCAGGTTTGCTGAGGGAAAGAGCACTGCAAAGATCTCACATCTGGCAATCATTTGTCAATAGCTGGAAAGAGAACGGCAGGAAACTTTCTGGCTCTTGGAGAAGATGAAAAGACAAAAACCATGTGTCACACACACACCCACACTCTCTCTCTCTTTGCAATGGTACAATGACTACTACACTTATTCTCCACCCCTCCTTTCCCCTCTAAATTTAATGATCTTCAGATATACTCGACTCCATGGTCAAAAACATGCAGTCACTTGACTTGTTAAAGCTGCAGTGTATGTACATTTTTCAAATAAACCCCAGGGCTGATGTTAGAAAATCAAAATCAGTCAAGCATAGACCGCCTGGTACTTTGGGCAGGAATCCTTGTGGTTTAGTCAATAAACAGAATCTGAATGAAAGACACCACAGTAACTAGACAGTAACGTTTTGAACAGTTCTTAACCTTAAGGGGGGCTCAGGCAGGCGGGTGCGCTAGTGACTATGGACACGGTTACCAGTCCCCTTAGACGGCTCCCTCTCCCTGTGACAGGACTGTGCGTGGCACAAGGTCATCTGCTCTTCCTAACACACACACTCAATAAAAAAGTAAACTTGTATTTGAGAGATGCTGGGAATAAATTTGGGGAGGGAACAGCTTGTTGCTGTTGTTGTTTAAAATATTACATCTATTTAACAGGGTGGGAAGGGGGAAACCTCAGCTTCCGGGTGTCCGTATGGATGAAAACAATATAGAAAATTGGTTAGCTTCATTATGAGTTCACAAAAATGACCAGCTTTGCCCCATCAGGTTTACCATGTAATAAAAAGTTTTCAAGACAACCCACACAAAATTAATTAACTTCTCCCAAATCACAGGAATGTAAACCTGTTCGTGGTGATCGACAGACTTCAATGGGCAGCTCTGCTTCGCCCTTATGCTGCCTTTAACTAGCAGCCGCCGCCGTCCCTGTGATTCTGTAAGTGAATGCTGCAGGTTGTTTAATAACCTGGCAAATTCACAGTAGCTTGTCAAATTATTACAGGAACAGTGCCATCACTAAACAAGCCTGATCACGGTTAATTACAATGTAGACTAGACAGCAGCCACGATTGTTCATTAATTACAGGAAGCACCTCATTTAAATTTTATGGAAATTTACATTTGCACCCCAGTATGTCTGGGGAAAAAAAAAGTGATCCTTCATGCCTTCATAGAAGAAAGGAGTCTGTGGTTTATGAAACATCACAGTAAATTGTGTCTAATCGGGTACTGAAATATTGGTTCATTATTTACTCTAATTTTCTAAGCACTTTAGTGGTGAAAAATACCAAGTCAAACCCCACATCTTGAATTCCCAACCAGGAAAGGAACTGTGCTGGGCTAACTGTAACAACACACGATGAGGCACAGTGAGACTAAAACAGTCACTTTTATGATTAAAAATAAAATATTTGGGACTTGCCTGGTGGTGCAGTGGTTGAGAATCCGCCTGCCAATGCAGGGGACACAGGTTCGAGCCCCAGTGTGGGAAGATCCCACATGCCGCGGAGCAACTAAGCCCGTGAGCCACAACCACTGAAGCCTGCGCTCTAGAGCCTGAGAGCCACAACTACTGAAACTCGTGTGCCACAGCTACTGAAGCCCGCGCTCCGCAACAAAAGAAGCCACCGTTACGAGAAGCCCATGCACAGCAACGAAGAGTAGCCCTGGCTCACCGCAACTAGAGAAAGCCCACGCGCAGCAACAAAGACCCAATGCAGCCAAAAATAAATAAATAAGTTTATTAAAATAAATAAAACAAAATAAAATAAAATATTTAACAGCAATTAAGGAGGTCTAAACTAGAATAACAATTTCCCATAAAATAATTATATAAGAGGACAATTTTGGGAGCCTATGCATCAGTTAACCTCCAGAGCTAAAGAAAGTACACAGTTTCATATGTACTTCAAAAGCCACTGAAGAAAATCAAGAAAGTTAAGACAGTAAATCAAAGTCTGGATTTCCAGCTACTTTTCTAAATCAGGTATATTAACACAAAAAAGACAGCAGATGCCCTTGCAAAAGTCAAGTCATGCTCAGACTTCCACAATGACAGTCATTCAAAACCAAGGATACATTCATGAAAGAGTGTCAGGGATCTTGGAATTATTAAATGATAAAGTTGCTAAGTCATCTGAAATTTTAAGGATTAAAAGGAAAGGGTTAAAAGAAAGAAGGTAAGAAGAGGAAGGGGCTCCATCAGTCCTGAGAATTCATGTCAGGTACAAATACAAAGGTAAACCAGATATGGATACTGTGTGTCTAAATGAAAATCCTTCACAGGAAAGGATATAAACAAGCCAGAGCTCCTAAATCGAGGTGTACAAGAGATTATTCTCAGAATCAAGAGGCCAAACATAAAATTCTCTCGTGGTTATAATGCCTGGCCCTGGGGGAAAGTCTGAGATCCAAGAAGGAAAAGTAAACGACGCTGGCAAGTCCTATGATGAGTTCCCCGGAGTGCAGAGTTGGACTAAAAAATAAGAAATGGCTCACTTGATAGGAAAAAAAAAAAAAAGACCAGAATGCACATGCCATGGCAAGAATGAAAGGACTCTAAGCTACTCCTGGAACTGTTAGCTGGTGAAGAATATATTAAGTGTCAAGTTTATTATGACAGACATAATATGAATATGTACCAGGTATTATTAAAATGTATGGAAGCCATAATTAGAAAAGAAGAGGAGAAAAGAGAGAAAGAAATGGTTCAAGTGGGTCCCAGTTAATGCACCAATGCTTCGTAGTTGACTATCTTTTCACATATTCAGCTTTTCCACTCAGTCCACCAAAATGCTGTTGCAATAGGAGGAATCCAATAAAATGAGCCCTTTCTTTTCTTTGCCCAGTAACTTGGGTCTTCCTTGCAAGGCCCTCGCTGAACTGTCAACTCCACAATCTGTTTAGCTACCTACAACCGCGGTTTCACTTCAACATGTAAATATACATTTTCTCCCTTGGTATGTCGAAGTAAAGTGCTCCATTGGTCTCTTTCAGTTTTATTTCATGCACCCACATCTGCAAAACCCATCGCTCTCTGCTCCATAACTCAAGGTTCAAAAACAGATTATCCAACAACCACCCATGACAGACCATTCCAGGTGACGTGTTTGAAGAACATCACTCGTCCAACCCGAAGGGGTCAAGGATCAGACTACTCTTCACGAAAAGTCTTCCATCACTCTGCATATATGTGTCACACACAAGCTGTGTGCTTTCTAAAACTGGGAAACGCATGATCATGTCTCATACGTGCCACACCTGCTTTTCTGTTGTATCATAGCCATATGTCGCCCAGACAGTACCAGCTTGTGGCACCGCTGAGCTCAGGTGGTCTTCCCTAGGCCAAGAGCAGGTGCGCAAGAGATGGTGTCCCCTTCAGAGTATCATAAAAACTGAAACCTCCTCTGACCACCACTTCCGCCATCACGCCCACTGTGAAGTCAATTTTTTAAACTATTCTCTTTTCTCATTTGGGGGGTCTAAATCAGTAAAAAAAAAAAAAAAAAATGTTTTTTAACACTGAGCTCACTATGCTCATCCCCTAAGTCTTAAAATTTAGAAAATGATGCCAAATAGAGGCCCTAAAAAATAGTATGGGTTTGCCCATGCAAGGGGGTGCCATCCACACTGAAACTTCAGTCTGCATCTTTGCATTACTGGCACACACATTCCATAACTATTAACAGGTACCTGGAAGTGGAGATAGGCCTTTGGCCAGGATGTCATATTTATATTTTTAATCTGCAATACACCACACCGTTTCTAATTTCTCAAGACCACACAACGAATTCCAAGTCAATACTTTCATGAAAAATGTGCTTTGTAAATAAACTTAATATTACACCAGAGGACCTATCTCCCAATCCATGAAGAAGGAAGCTACTTATCATTAAGTCCTATTTTTCTAATACAGCGCCCAGCTGAACGGCTTCCGTTCTCCTGAGCTGGGAGACCACAATGCAGGAAACATGACTGGCTCCCCAGGTGTCCCCAGAGCCTAGCATCATTCTTAGTACTTGATAATGATGATTTGAAAAGATGAGAGCTAAGATTTCCTGAGTGCCTGTTACGCGCCAGGTCCTGTGCTAACTGTTAGGTATGTGTTAGAACATTTAATCCTCACGGTCACCTAGTGTGGGAAATCTCCATTTCATAGATGAGAAAGCTAAAGCCCAGTTAGGTTGAGTGACTTGCCAAAGATCTCACAGCAACTGTGTCAACCTAGGTAGCCAGCCTTCAGAAACCACGTTCTTATTCACTGCAGTACATACTAAGTCTTGATTTCTTGAATGAGTAAATGAACGATCTCTAGTTACATACAACTTAACCTGAAAAGGACTTTTTGCTGCACAGATGCTACACTGGGCCCTCTGTTATACCTGTCTCAGCAGTTGCCTGTCTCCTGATGGCATCTGATGTATCTGCACGGCCTTCAGAGACCACTGTTACTGTCACACCACCCCCAACTGATAAAACAGTAAGACTCCAACCTGGACTTCCAGCCTCTGGTCTGGCTCCTCCAGGTTTGGGCAGAAGTCTGCACCCAGCACTCTGCCAGCACATGCCACTGGAACCTGGGGGAATACGGCCAAGTTAGATGCTGGCTGTGGAGGCTGCTGAAAACTGCACACAAACACACGTGACCCAGGCAGAAGCAGGGACATCCCAACGGCAGTTCTGAAACAGAACGGCTTCCATCACGGCTTCACAGGTTTTTGACACTCAGTAGGTCAAATATATTGTAAATATCACACAGCCAAGTTTATTAACTACCAAAAGGTAAATTCTAAAAAGAAAAAATCCACATAAATTTTATTGCCCCTTGTATCCACAGCATGTAGCACAAAGCAGGCACTTAATATCCGTGGACTGTAGAAAGAGGAGGAGAGAAGAAGGAAAGTCAAAAGGAAGGAAGGGAGGAAATGAGGGAAGGGAAAAAGAAACAGAATCTCTGCTTGAAATTGGTGACTTTTTTTCTCTTCTCATTTTCTTAAGTGGGAATTAAGAAAACTGCATTCTATAATGCCTAAAGTTCCTTTGCACACTTAAAATACCAGTTCAAATTTTTTTTTTCTATTCCTGGCATGGGCTAGTATTTATTTATCAACATGTATTATTTACTTACTGTATTTAAGCTACATTTAAGAGGCTCATTTTACGTCTGCTCTAATACTAAAAATAACAAAAAAGCTATGATTTAGTTAATGTTTCTCTGTATCTAGAATCCTACAATGAAAGCCGCTAAGATTCCCTTTCAAAACTAAGCTACCTATTACAATTAGTTATTCTCATCCTGAAATATTACCTACTTATTAGTCACATGCTTACTTCATCTTAAAATTTTTAAGATAAAGAGAATTTAGATTCCATTGAAACCTGTTTTCTGCTTTTTAAATTCTTCTCTAAATCTCTACTCAGTATTTCCAAACACATACTACCTTCATTAATCATACAACTATCTATGTGTATCAGAATCTCAATCCATCAATCAGCTTCATCTCACCTGTATCTTCTTTCCCTCTCAAAGCCCTCCTTTGGTATTTTGTTTTATTTATTTTTTTAACTCCAACTGGGATCATCTGTGCCAATCAATTTTCTTTGTTCAGAGATCAGTTTTCAGCCAAGCACGCTGTCTTAGGAGGTATTTCCTTCTTTCTTTTGACCCACAAATCTGTTCACTTCTCCAGATTTAAACAATTTTCAATAAACTCCACTTTGCAAGTTTACTAGTGAATATAACATATATATTTTTTAAAAAGTCAACTCTTCTAACATTTTTAGGTCCAACTTTCCTATTCTTTTCAAGTGTCTTATTCTTTCTTCCTGCCTATTTCCATAAAGTGACATCAACAGAATATCAGCTGTCTTTGAAATTAACCACTCTTTACCCACAAATTTCTTCATTTGGAGCCTGAGAAGGAAAGGAAAAGGAGGTTGCATCTACTGAGCGCTTGCATTGTGCCAGTCACCATGTGGGTACCTTACATCGAGATTAACCCTTTTTTTCCTTTCAACCATCTTATGGGATATGAGCATCTCCATTTCACAAGAGAGGGGGAGCTTTAGAGTAGTTAAATAACTAGCTCAGGGGCACATGCTAGAAAATTACAAAGCCCAAACTTAAGAAATGAGAAAGAGCGAGAACATTTTTCAAAGAAGTTAATGAAAAACATGTAATAGTTGCTTTTAGTAGCATCCATTCTAGAGGCATTTGTTGATGTTTCGTATGAAAGAAATTACGAAGAAGACAATTAAAGGAAATGAACAAAGTGTCACAAGAAATCAAGACCTACTACTCACTCTTTGGTCTGGGACAACATCAGCAAGGTTAAAGGGGATTTTTCCTCTAACTTGAGAAATGAGAAAGAAACGGGTCATGGAGAGGAATAGAGACACTGCATCTGTCTTGTGTCACCCACAGAACAATGCTGATCCCACCCCACACTGACACGTGGTGAGGGCACCGATGAGTTGTGCGACAGTAATTCTCCCTAGGGTGCAAGAGAAGAATTGGGGGAAAATTACTTAGAATATTCCATATCAAAACAAACCCCCCCCAAAGTTTCCTATAAAACTTTAATAAACGTGACTACTTAACTGATTACAGCAGATAAGCCAGAATGCATATGTTGCAAATTAAGTGTAAATAATACTTTATTTCATGTACACAAAACAGTTGCCACTTACCTTAATATTAGTTGACCATGTCACAAAGACAAAGTTTCTAGTTCCTTTTTACCCTCACAGAAGGCATTTCATAAACACTCTCAAGAGGAATGGAGAAAGTTAAACAACTACAATTACACTCAATTACAACCTCAAACACTTAGAAATACACAGTTGCTGAGAGAAAACAAAAAGGTCTGTGAGTAAGTTGGAAGGAAACTGTGCCAGGCTACTGGAATGTTTCAGCTATCCAAATCACAAAAAGGAACTAGGAGGAAAGCGAAGAGTGCTCTCCATCTTAGAATCCTAGGATTTCTGAGCAGAAAAGAAAATCCTTCTGATCTGTGAAAACGGACTTCCTTAAAGATGAGAAAATTGAGATTTGAACCAAAATCCACATGGTTTCACTCATGAGTTCACCATCTAACAATACTCCCCCTACCTCACCCACCACAATTAGAGTCATCAATTATCAGACAGAGAAAAAGTATAAGGGAAAGGCAAGCTATATCTGTTTCCAGTTCATCAAAATGTCCCAAGGAAAATACACAGGATATAAAAGCTTGATAACCTAATTAGGTATAATTCAGCACACACAGACAATTAGGCCTTTTGATTCAGAAGCCTTAGCAGTCAGCCAACTACCTATAAGCAATCAAAAAATGCCTGACAGAAACAGCAGACCTAAAAATTTTTTTTGGCCATGCCCCACGGCATGCGGGATCTTAGTTCCCCAACCAGAGATCGAACCTGCGCCCCCTGAAGTGGAAGTGCAGAGTCCTAAACACTGGACAGCCAGGGAATTCCCTTTAACTCATTATTACTCCATTTTAAATTAAGATACTAAAATAGGATGTGTACCTTCTGTTTTCAATGGAATTGAAAATTCAAACTGATTTGGAGAATTCCAATTTTATCCTCTTGTCTTCATGCTAGTGTTTAGTGTGCATTTCAACATCATACTTTAAAACAAAGTTCTACCGTGATTTTCATAAAATGTTCACAGTGATTTTGATCTCTGAAACGTAGTAGGACTAAGGGGACATTTTATTTTTTTATTCTTTGTTGCATCTTTGTATACTTTACTCTTAAAGTAATAAAAACATTTAATTTAAAAACAAAGAAAAAAACTAAACTGATCAGCTAGTATTTCTAAACAGTAGGCTGCAGGTTTCATTATGGGATGGTAATTGTCTAGAACTCATCTAAATTTCATTCGGCTGGTGCTATAACAGGAAGTAAGAGGCCTTGAAAGGGACCCTCTAGAATCCCCAGGGAAGCTGGAGCTGAGTGCATATCTACTCTCCTGTAGAGACCTCAAAGGAATCACGGTGTGCGAGAGAGCTATTTACAACTTACTTTGTGTATAATCAGCAGAAACAAAAGATATGACAACAAGCATAAAGGCCTCGCTCTCTCTCTCCTCTCAGGAGAATTCAACAAGGGAGGGCCAGTGGGCATTCACTTCAGTGTCAAAAGGGCTTCCAGAAAACATATTTTCTGTGGGGCAGGGAGGAAATATGGCAGGCTTCCTACACACACACACGCGCACGCACACACACACACGCGTACACACACGTTCTTTGTTTACTGAGATCATACATAAAGACTGTTAGGGACCAGATTTCTGAAAAGAAGACATAAAAACCTCCACATTGTAAACGGGAGCTACCGTTCAAAATACTTGAAGAAGGTGGGTGTAAGGAAAGCAACAAATGAAGAAAGAAAGAGGGGCAGAAGTGATAACTTGGGAAAAGAAACGTGTTACCAAGAAAAGGTCTTATAGAATCTGGGGTGCTTCTTGCAAAGCCACGGCCCATTCGAACTTTAATTTTATTTTTAAACATTAAACATTCAGGCAGGCATTTGCCTGATAAGCACTATAAAAAGTCAGAGCCTAAATAAATTAACTAACTTCCATGCCATCTCAACTCTTTGGTGAAGCTGGCTGTAAGCCCAGAGCAGTTCTGAAGTGTATGTGTTTTGGTGGCTTCCGTCTAGCAGTGAAGGTATGAGGGAAAAGATCTGAACCCAAGGAGAACTTAGAAAAGAATGGAGACAGAGAATTGGCTTTAAAAAATAGAGAGAGGGAGAGAGATAACCCCAAAAGAGTCCCATGAGAGGACTCAGGGACATGGCTGGGTACAAGCTCTGTTACACTCTAAGTCAGAGAAAAGCAATAACAGCCTCATGTCAGTGGTTAGATGATACCAAGCAACAAGAGGAAATACTCAGATAATGCAAAGAATTCAGGAAGACCATTCAGTGAAATGGATTTGAAAATAAGCGAGCCAGGAGCACTTGTGACAAAGAGCAGATAAAGAAATAAATTAATTACCCAACACTGTAAAGACAGCGATGTATGTTAAATGCAGTGCAGCAAACAAGTGAGAGGAATAAATAGAAAAATAAGGTGAGCTAAGTTGCTGGAGGTGCAGATAACGTCTATCTTCATTTTTCAGGCGACGATTGAACTAAACACAACATTCCAGGCCTAAGCCTTCCCAACCATGGAGCCCCAGGCCTTAGCTGCAGAAGGGCCACATATACAGAACCTAAAGCTTAAGAATGAAAAACACCACTTCATGATCAGAAAGGAACTGCTGAGTCAAAACAGTATTTATGCAGCTGCCAATACAGAATGGCCAGAAATATGCTGGTTCTTACAGAGGCCTTAGATGAGGCAGGGTGTTGGAAGGTGAGAAGGATGAACAAGATGTTACAGGAGAAGAACTGAATAGGACGGTGGACAGTCCCCTCTGAGCCATCCCAGAACAATGAACTACAGGAGCAGGATGAGAGACGAGAGAACAGAAGAGGGTTAAGGATGGGATTCTGCCACTCAACAGGCTGACAGACACAGAAGACTACTGGGTGGGGGTGGGTTGCAAAGCATCCTCACAGGAGCCAGGAACTAAGTGAGGTTCAGTCTCTTTCTGCCTCGGGGGCTGGTCCTCTTGGGGGAGCTAGGGCCCTGGCCCTGTGACGGGAGCAACCACTGCAGGTACGATTACAGGAGATTTTCAAAGCCACAAACAACAACAAAAATACCTTGTTTTTATACTGTGAAAGGCAAGATAAAAGATAAAAATCTCTCTTCCCTGGTGACAGACACCCTGAGGAGCCTGATGGACCATGAATAATGCTAAAATTACACAGAATCTTTCTTACAGAGCCTCAAAGGGCTTTACACAAAATATTTATTAATTCCCCTATCAGACGAGTAAGGGGTGGGGAAGAAATTTCCACCGCACTCTTTTTATTTTTAAATAAGAAAACTGAGGCCTATCACTATGGTCTCCCCTCCACATTTGATAAGTTGGACAGAACTGAAATGAAGATGTAGTCCTCTGAACTACCATGCTAGAGTTTTACTAGAAAAGTCTCCTACCATTTGATAGAGTTCACCTATTTCTCCACTTCTTGTTTTATGTGGGTTTTAGCCCTGAAGAAAATGAGGATGAAGTTATTTGCACCTATGCCATGGATGAACTTTATACCCAAGAAAGAAAAGTGCAAAATGAGATTATTTTCAACTGGTTTACAATCGTTCTTGTCATTCAGTACATTGGAAATTGAACACCCCAGGTTGTTGCTTATGGGCATAAACATCGCCAAGTCTGATAACTGACATTAGTGAAATTTCAAATATATGTATGTATATATATGCCCAGATAAACTTTCTTTCTGCCCTCAAGTCTCACCTCCAACTATCCTAAAGGCAGGTAATATGCAATGAGCACTGGCTTTGGAGTGAAACCTCTGTTTTAACCCCAGCTGCAGTACCTTGTGAAGTTGGTCAGTTAATTACCAATTCAGAGCTTTATTTGTTGCATCTGTAAAATGGGAGTAATTATATTTACTGTGTAGGGTTGGCGAGGTTGAAGGAGATGACACAGGTAAAACACCTAACTAAGCAGGCTGTAGGTACACAGCATAGGTAATGATACTTCCCCAGATATCTCCCTCTGCCCCCCAGCACACCATTCCTATCAGGGCTGAGAAGTTTGAGACAGTGAGGGGAGGAATTTGGGGGGGGGGGGGGTGGAAGCAAACTCAAGTGTCAAAGGAATAATATAAGCAATTAGGGAAACTGAAAATTATACCTATTCAATTGGTCTCAATTAGGGGCCAGCTCCATCAACTTGTAGACGGCTTCCTAGAACACTGTGTTGACGAAGACTATGAAGATGTGTCTGGGCTCTGAGAGAATGACCACAAAAGTCTTCTCTGGGGAAAGTAGTAAGAAGAGATACATTTCACTCCCTGCCACTCCTGCCCCAGCCAAGCCTTTCCCAATGAAAACATAGGCAATTTTCTGAGTTCTCTTTCATGCTGGTGGCTTGACCTATGAATTAAAAGTAAGGAGTTTCCAATACACACGACTATACATAAAATAGATAAACAACAACGACCCTCTGTATAGCAAATGGAACTATGTTCAATATCTTGTAATAATCTATAATGGAAAGAATGCGAAAATCAATGTGTGTGTGTGTGTGTGTGTATAACTGAATCACTCTGCTGTACACCTGAAACACTGTAAATTAACTACAATAAAAAATAAATGAATATAAGATGAAAAAGTAAGGAGTTTCCAGGGAGCTCGTGAATAAAGTCTGAAGAAGCCCTACCCTTTTGGAAAAAATAACCCAAAACTAGACAGCAAACTGATAGACAACCAACAGTCTAGGTCAGTGGTTCAAGGTGTATTCTCAGCCCAGGAACATTATTAGCATCACCTGGGAACTCGCTTGAACTGCATTTGCAGCCCCACCTGAGACCTACCTGTGACAGACCCCCTGCGGGGTAGAGCCCAGCCAGGTGTTTTTACAAGCCCTCCAGGTGATGCTGATAAGCATGAAAGTTTGAGAACCACTGGCCTAAATAAACTTGAAAATCAAAAAAGAACTGGGAAGGCAAAAGTTTTCTAGATGATAACTTAGTTTTAGAAGAGATATGTCTGGAGGGACGGTGGGGAAACAAGGGAAGAAGGAAGAACAAAGAAGCAAACATCAGGGCATAAGATCCAGGATCTCCCAGAATCTCACTCTGTGAAGGAGAGTCAGCGAGTCAGCATGTCAGGAAAAAGCCCAAGTGAGCAAGCCACCTTAGGAGCAGTGGTATGGGCAACTCCACAGGTGCTGCAAAAATGAGAAGGCAATAATTTGGGGACAGACATTAGCTTTAGCATTCAAACTAAATAGCACTTTAAAAGGACCCATGTCACCTTGAACTCAGCCACTGGATTTGCTCCACTCAGCTGGTCTCCCTGATTCTTCACAGAGATCAAGAATGAGGATGAATTTGGGACTTCCCTGGTGGTCCAGCAGTTAAGATTCCACCCTCCCAATAAAGGGGGCCTGGGTTCGATCCCTGATTAGGGAACTAGATCCCGCATGCCACAACTTAAAAAAAAAAAAAAGGTCTCGCAAGCTGCAAACGAAGATCCCGAGTGCTGCAACTAAAAAGACCTGCGCCGCCAAATTAATTAATTAATTTTTTTTTTTTTTTAAAGAATGAGGATGAATTTAACTATCTCTAATGAGGGGAAAGAGACAAATTTCAAGCCATGATCACCAAGAATTTTTTTTTGAGGGGGCGGCATTTTTTAGAAAGGAGTTCACTTTGGAAGAAAACAAGTGCATTTCACTTGATCTTACTTCATCAAAGGCACAAAATGGGACAAATCAATGGGGTTGTTTTTCCCACCCTACATTTCACAACACTGAAAAGGAATGAAAAAGGCATACGTGAGAAAGCAGAAAAGGGAGTTTGAGGAATGAAACATGGTAGAGGAATGTGTCACACTCCAGACAGTGAGAGAACAAATACTACCCTCCCAAAATTCAACATCCCATGTTACCTCTTGAACCACCTACATTAAACCTATTATGGAAAAATAAAACGTTTAAGTTGCCATACAAGGAGCAGTTAAACTAGATGGAACGCACGGCGGTTGTCTAGAGAAGCAGATTCCTCTGGACTAGCCTCTTGCCCCATTTGACGTGGGTTAGACTTATTATGAAGAGTGAGACTGAAGGCAGGCCACAAATGGTTCCAACAGACCAGTGGAATTCCGGGGTACTGTAACCAGGAGAGCTGGCAGGGAGCCATCACCACATCCAAAGCGCACAGTGCAGTACGCCCAAGATCAATGAAGCAACATGCTTCTCTCTGCATGCAAAGCTTGAACGTAGGTAATGAGAAGAGACGAAAGGAAATGAGAAGGCTGATTCACCCCTACTGTTCCCTACAATAAAAACTTTCCCAACTCAAACGTAAGTCATACTGTGCATTGCACAACCGCCCCTCCAAACTTGCTGAGGACCCCAGACTAAAAAGAGAAAATGCACAAAAGCACATGAGGTTGATTTCTTTGGAAGACCCACCCTCACCCTACCCACCCCACCCGCTTCCCAACCCTAGATCAACTGGGGTGAGATCTAGGGAAGGTGAAAAGCTGTACACAGTATTCTGTACCAGACAGGTAACAAGTGAACCTAAACCTCTCCCACCAACGGCATCTCTCTGTTACTGAGGGTCTCAGGAAGTAGTGAGAAGATAAAGTAAAAGGGACTTCTTTATACTGTCCTTGGGGATCTTACGAGGTATTTCTTCAAACTGAACATACTTTACTCCTGAAATCTAGGGGCTTTAGAATCTAAAAGAGGCTTAGTAGACAACAGGACACTTTATATATGATAAAACACATGGTTTTCCATTTTGTGTGTTTTTGATATTAGTAGTCTCAAATAAAGATAGAGCTATTTATGTCAATGACTTATCATGATAAGAAATGCTATACAATACCATTTTCTCTCTACATGCTTTCCTTTTAGATGTGATGCTCTTCCCTGGTTTCATCTGCCACCCGTATGAGAACAATGCTCCCCAGTCCCTATTCCTTACCTCTCATGTGAGTTCTAGCCCTGCGCTTTCAAGCTCCCACTAGAAATTTCCAAGTATCCAGTTAACACCTCGAGCTAAACAAGCAAAGCATATGGGTTCACTGCTATCCTTTCTTTACTACAGCTCTACCCTGACTTGGGTTTTTTTTTGGTTTTTTTTTTTTTTCTTTTTTTTGCATTATTATCACCAGAATCCCATTAACAAAGACTCAGAACCATAGATCATGATTAAAAGCCTTCTGCTTATTTCCCAAACCCAATAAACTCTGAAAGTCTATTTTTCCCTTCCCATCCCCTCAGTTGTCCTCCCACACACCTTCCAGATCATTTCTCTCCTAGATCATTTCTAACAGGAGCATGCTCAGACCTTTGCCATAACCCTTACGTGATTGATAATCCCAACTTTATCGTTCCACACTCGTCAACCAGGGCCACATACCACCCCTCTAACTGTCAAACATATTCTCCCAGACGATGTTTAGAGCTCCCCACAAATTACCAATTAACGAAGTTCCATCCAGGCCCTCTACAACCTAGCTCTGCCCTGCCCTTTCCAGCTTCATCTCTCCTCCTCCTTCATGACAAATGCTGAACAGAGTCTAATTAGACTACTTAATGTCTCTTGCTTACTGCTCTGGGCTTTCCCAATTTGACATAGTTCTCATACTGCTCTTTTTTTGGAATACCCTCTCCTGCACTAAACTTTTGAACATCTCTGTATTTCTAGATGCCACTCCTTCCACAAAGTTTCCTGATACCCCCAGGCAGAAGAGATCTCCTTCCCAGCATTCTACCACTGTTAGGCCCGTCAGCACTATACAACCATAGACTTTAAATACACTACATGTTTTCCTCTTCAAGGGCAAGAACTAACTTGCTTCTCTCTTTGTTTCTCCCCATAGCACCTACCAAACAGCTTTACATACAGCAGATACTCAACAAATGCGTGCAAAATAAATAATAAATAAATCTCTTAAAAGTCACAGTGGCACCAGTGACCCAATGTTACAGATAGAGTGATTTTTAACTATATCATTATTCCACCTGATCCTCAAGAAATACCCTTAGGGCAATTAGGGGCCAATAATTCCTACTTTATAAAAATTCAAGATGCAAGGAGGTTGCTATTTATGCACAGAGCAGTCTTCTGAGCGTAATTTAGCCTGTAAAGGTCCAGTAACTAATTCAATGTCACCCTGTTGATTTGTGGCACATTTCTGCTGAAATGATACTTCTGTTGCTAACTTTCCTTCTGGCTTACTTCAGGATACCTCGAGAACCTTACCCCATCAAAGCAATCTTCTACAGGTAAGAAAATGCACAACATCTCCTCTAAAACCTAAGTTTTAGGGGTATTTCTCTGCCCCACAAGTTGTCAACAAATATACACTGGCATATATAGCCTCTTAGTTTAAAATTTACTAGGCTTCAGAGTAGGGGAAGGTGTGAAAACCTCCTATAATAAGCTTTTTAAAAAGGTATCGATTGCCATATACTTGGAAAGAAGGTAATCAACCCATTCTACTTCCCTGAGATAAGAAGACATTTCTAAGATACTAGGAGAGCAGCTTACAGACAACTGGGGGTAGATTTCCAGCCCTCATCAGTTTCTGCTTTGTTTCAAGCCAGGAGTAGGCAACTGACACCCTCTGAGCCAAATGCTAGCCTGCTGCCCACTTTTGTAGATAAAGTTTTATTGAAATACAGCTGTGCCTATTCCTTTATGTATATAGTCTACTGCTGCTTGCGGCTACAAGGACTGAATTGAATAGTTGTTACAGAAACCACACAGCTGCCTAAACTATTTACTATCTGGCCCTTTATAGAAAAGGTTTGCCAACCACTGTTTTAAGCTACACAAAATTATACTTCTTTCCCCATGAACATCACTTTCAAGAATTCACCTTTAGTAAATAAGAACACAAGTGCAAACAAGAATGTTCATATGGAAGCAATACTCTTTGTAAAAGAAAAGGACTGGCAGCAACCTCAACGTCCACAAACCAAGAACCTGTTAAGTAAATTATGGTACAACGATATACTGAGGATCCATTAAAAATTATGATGGCTATCTTTAATTACAGACATGGGAAGATATCTATGACATGGTTGAGTTAAAAAAAAAAAAAAGAAGTCACATATCCATAATCCTTTTATATAACTAGCATCTATCCATATATCCGTATGTATGTGTAAATGAAAAAAGATGACTAAAAAGATGTTAATTAAATGGTTCCTTGGTGGCACCCTTTCAGATAGTGTTTACTCTTTGTAGCTTTCGTAATGAGATCTTCACCGTAAAGATGTACCCTTTATAAGAGCTGTAAAAAAAAAAATCAGTTTAAAACTTTTAAAAGTTAAAATCAGCGTGTTAAGTTTAGGATTTGCGTTTTATAAAAAGCACAGGGTTTTTGGTTTGGTTGTTACCATTACTAATTTTCCTTTTTCTTTGTTTTAAACACAGAAAGGCTCTTAGATTCACCAACAGCCTACACATCTACAAAGCGGCATCCCCACAGAATGTGGCAACCTCCTTACCAGACTGTAAAAGTCCCCTTACAAAAGCATACATGGGTTAGGAGGAAGAGGTTAACAGACCAGTCCCTCGATGGAAATGTATTAATTCAATCGGTGTCTTGCTTCTGGATTACCATTAAAAGGTTCATAAAGTACCCAAAAGCCACATAAGGTTTTAGAATTATGCTACTCAATGACTGATGCTCAGTGAAGAGGAAGAAAAGGGAGATTTTTCTCCACTCTCATTTTCTTCAACAAAAGTAAGCTTCTGCAAGATTGGCACAAGTATTTTTGAAACTGGTAACTGAAAAGGCTAAGTGTGTACATGATACAATTATTAAGAACCCAGTACCACCACTGATAGAGACATGCTAACTGAACACTGCATAAAGCTTGCAAATTAATGACAACAGGAACAGCAGAGGAAGAAATTGCTAACAGCAGCCAACACAGCTCACCCTCTCTGTGCAGGACTTAACAGCTACCATTTCTAACCCTCATTTTATAAATGAAGTAAGTAGGTTTCCAAAGTCACATAAAGAAGGGGTAAATTCAAGTGCAAATACATCTGGCTTGAAAGCCTATACTCTTCCACCCATGCTGATAAATAGAAATTGTATTTCTAATGAAGTACTATACAAAATCCCAAAATAAATGTAGCAGATGAAAAAACTTGAAATTCCTGGTTTATAAAAATATTACAAAATTACCATGTCAATTAATTTGTTTTATAAGCAATTTATTTAAAACAGTATGCTTTTTAAACATTTTCTCAGAGTTAAGTCTACCCATATTCTCCGTCCTTACATTTATTCATGTATGCATATGATATGTGTACGTCTTTTACAGATATGCTATAGCATTATATAGAGCACAACTTTTTAATATTGTCAAACTGAAGTAGAGTCTGTATACATTTGTGGACACAGACTTCTGTTAAACATAAAGCTGTGACTTGGTTTTTTATGACTCTTCCCACAGTAAAATTACTTCACTGCTCTGGATTAAACAAAATCTGTGCCCTGAAAATTAACATGTGCTGTACAATGATATAATTAAATTTTTTTTTACATTGGTATTTACCCCCACTATTTTTCTCTTAGGTATAGCCTCTTCTCAAATTAGGTAGAGATTAGGCTTTCCTGTGAATTCCCCATAATTGCACCTCCAAGCTCAAGATGATAAACAAACCCTTTAACTCCCAGACTAAGGAATTATGCTATGCCTCCTTCTTGGGGGTGTAGAGGCATTAGACTATGGTTTTCTAAGCAGTTATTCCACGGATCCCTAGTAGAAACCTAAAAGATAGGACTCTGAGGCTAGACCCTTTTCATCTAGAGCAGCTCTAATTTTTATCAGTTCTGCATGTTGGCTTCCGTGTAAAATTTAATTTGAAAGGAAAAACAAAAAACGGCAGGTTCAACAACTAACTCTTATTCTTTTTTTTTTTTTAATAGCCGGCTTAAGTTATAGACGGATGAAGAATGTGGGAGAGGAAAAAGCAAAGACTTTGGGGGTCAGATTTGCTGGATACAGGTTTGAGACCTTTATTTCCTCATCTGTAAAATGAAAATAATTGTACCTGCCCTGAATGCTTTTACAAGAGCTGAGAAAGACAAAGTGGGTACCACCCCTAGCACACTGTGTGAGCTAAGAGGTAGCTATGAAATGATTAGTTTTTAATCCTCATTCTTTTACTCTTAGCAACAGGTGAAAGTAAACGCTAAGCCAAATATTTATTTTAGATCTAAGATGGAGTATGCTCAAACTAGTGTTGGCTAAGAGAAACGAGATGTTAGGCAAAATAACAATGCTAATCAAAGACCATCTAGGACAATATTAATGTACTACTCATGAGAACACAATTACTTTTGATAAAAACATAATCCAGATTTAAAAACAATAAAAGCAGCACATTTTGCTCAACAAATATTTCCCAAGCCGTTAACTACACTTAAGGCATTGTGCAAGACTGTAAATGAAGATAAAATATTACCCCACTACACGTGTAGGTTGCTTGCTACTATTTTAATTCTACTAAAAGGTGTAAACACTATTCGCTTTAGTGTGACCCTGATTCCATGAACACAGTGAATATTCACAAAGCCAGGGATAGAGGCCAGGGTGCCCTATTAATGGAACTTCTAGCTCTATTACCAAGTGCTAATGATAATGAGTATCATAAAGCAGGAAGCTTTGATTCAAGCAAGTGATTAGAACTGATGATACAAAGGTAAACAGAACTCAACAGAATTTGCCAACTTGGCTTCTAGTCTATCGTTAGCCATAACTGATATCTCAGAAATAATAGCATCGCTCTGACATCCAGGAAGGCCATCCCAGTGAGAATTTTGCAGAGTGGCAAAAACACAAGACTAATGGATGATACAAGTGATTCTCAAAAAAAAAAGAAAGTTGCCTGCCAATGCCTAATACCTCCTTTCCTACAGATAACTGGAGAAATTAAAACTTTTTTTTAAATTTACCCCCTTTTTTACAAAAATTGAAGCTTTCCAAGGGAAGCCTGCCACAGGGCAAGCTCAAAGAATAGGATCTACAGTTTACTGAACACCTACTATGTACCTGAGCTTCACAGGTGTTTTCTCATTTCATCCTCCTGACAAAGTCTCAAGTGTTCTTGTCCCCATTTTAACACTGAAGAAAATAAAGGTTAGGGATAAAGTGACTCACCCAAGGTCACAAGACTAATAAGTGACAACAACAGAATCTCAACTCAGGACCAATCTTTTAACTCCCCCAAACCCCTCAACTCCCCCCAGAGTTCTGCAAAGCCAAACAATACTGGCTGGTACAATGGGAAGAGAAAAATGCTGAAAGAACAATTATTTATATTTTAAAGAAAGCTTGATTTTTTAGGGAAAAAATCCTAAGTCAACTTTAATTTTCATATTAAGGAGACATGATACTGGAGTATTTCCACTCTTTCCCTCTTGGATTATAAAGGGAAAATTTTAATAAATTGGAAAGGTTTTGAATACAACCACAACATCCTTTTTTATAATCAAAAACTGCTTCCATGATCAGGATAACAATTTTTTTTTTAGATAATCTAAGCATACATGATAGACTTTTTTTCTCAATTTGGCACTGCTGACGAGTTTTTCTACTATTTAGGAAAAAGAATTAACTTTGAAATTGGCTGTAAGGGAAAAAAAATCCAGCGCAAAGTAAGTTTAATAGTCCTCTGAAAAGTGCACTTTAAAATTTGGAACTAAAAACAAGAATCATCAAAAGAAAACTTCCATCACCACTTTATTACATTCAACAGAGTAAAAAGAATTCTTAAAGTGAGTATTCTCTAGAATGTAACGGAAATTCTAATGAATTCATCAAAAATTTGAAGTGCCAAGTCCACACATAAATCTTGATTTTGCTATAGAGTTGACTGCTTGTTGGTTTAAGATCTCCCATAAACAATGTGAATCTATCTGTTTATAGATAATAAACCATCTATGGACAGCACTAACCAGATTAAACTCGAGGTCTATCTTGACAAAACCATCGTTTTACAGAAATACATAAATCATGTACCAAAAACTCTATAAACATGGCACATAGCCCCACTCATAGTTTACTTTTTTGTGGTATATTCTTGACTTAAATTTGTGTTACATAACATTTAAAAAAAAAATTATCAATGTAAAACTATCCTGGCTTAACAACTCTAAAAAGTTTTTCCTTGCGTTCATTTGGCAGTTATCAAAGTGTGCATGTACACACAGGCACACACACATACGAAACTCTATGTATATTATATATGCATTAAGGAAGAGAAAAATGACTCATCACAAGAGCATGAAATCAAAGAAAGTATTAAGGTTTGAAAGTGAAGAGAAACAGGTAATTCAAAACTAAATTCAAATTATGATGATATGTTTACTTAGGTAAGCCCAAGATAATCCATACATCTCTTATTCACAGGGAAAAAGTCAGACGCATGAATATTCTATAAAGTCCCAATGCAAAATCAGAAGGCCGTTCCATACATCCACATTTTAATCTGTTATAAATTAACTTGAGTGAGATCAAATCATGAAGCCATCCTGACTGCTACACGTAACATGCACAATTACAACCCAAGTCAAATCGTACACACCCTCAGTAACCATACCTCAAACAAGTGGAACAGTGGAGGACCAGGCTAGAGTTTCCCCTGGAGAGGGACAGGGGTCAGGGCAATCTGCAAAATGGCTATATGTGAGACAACTACAAAACCTGAGAATGTCCTCAAACCCTAAAGGTGCTCACACGGCTTCACAACAAAGTCCCTTTACAAGATCCACAGCCCAGATGACCTGCATCTTTCAAACTGTCCTATTTCCAGAATTCCTGATTTTAAATCACACTGGAAACCTTTGGCTGCAACTGAACTAGAATGGTTCTGCTTCGCCCTTCTAAACACCAAGGAGGGGGGAAGAACAGTGCCATACTTAATCCTGTTTTGTTTCAAACTCTCGGACCTTCTGCATTCCAAAATTGTATCCCTCTGACTAATATAAACCGTTATGAGAGAAAAGGTTTTTAAAAAAAAAAAAAAAAAACCCACACACCCCAAAGCAGCCAGTGAGAAGGAATGAGGGAGTAGTACTGGTAACATACGGTACCATGAGCCGCAGTGGCCTCCCCGTCAGTGGTGCAAGGGTCACAGATCACTCCTGGCCTTCGGGCCGACAGCAAAGCACAGCCCAGGGAGGGGGGGACAGGGACCGGGCGGGGAGGGGCCCCTCGCTGCTCTCGGGCAGTTTACACAAGAAGGCAGCTCAGCTCCTTTCTGGCGCATTCCTCCTCTCTATCTCCCAACCTCTCTGCATGTGTCCTGCCGTATTTTCTTCAGCTGGTAATTGTCCGGATGGCCAGACTTTAAACAGCCACAGTTTAGGAAAAAGCGAAACCCTTCTAAAAAGTGACCATCACAGCAAATCAGCTTCACGCTGGTGGGTAAAATTTTCCAAGGGAAGTGTTCTTCTGATAGTTCCTGAGTCTCTAAGTGCCCCCCCCTCGCCCCCGCCCTCACGGGCCGCCACACACACTCCCCTAGAGGGCGAAATGCACTGTGGCAATAAAACATTCATGCGACTTGGAATTTTAACACAATGCCATTTCCCTAGTTTAACCTGAAAGGAATGCACTAGTCACAACAGACTACATCATCCTGCCATTAAACCCTGCCAAGGAACCGCTTTTTTGGCCCTCCCGGGCCAGCTTTGACGGGAAAGGAGTACACAGACCCACACACTGAGCACAGAGGGGCCACCTCTGCTTCCTTGGCAGGGCCCAGCAACACCCTACTCTTGAACGTGACCCCTGACCCCTTGCATTGTGACCGGCTTGTGATGCGTGTGTCACTCTGGCACTTCTGCAGAGCCACACACTGCGCTGGCCGTTGGCGGCTCCCTCTCCACAGGACTTGGGCCGACGCCAGAGGTTCTCTCTTCTTATTAGTGCTACTATTGAAAGGCTCGTGTTGAAGGTGGGGAGGCTTTTGCCTTGTGCTGGAGAGGGGTCTGTTTCTCCTTTTCCTTTGTTTGTCTTAGACTTTTTAAAAAACAAACTTTGCATTTGCATTCATAATTAGGTTATGATTACTGACAAACTGGTTTGCTTTGGGGACTACTTATCAAAGCTGCCAGTTCTTCCGCATTTAAGTGACATTTAATTTAGACTTACAAAATACAAAAACAGAAATTATTCTGACTTCTCTGGAGAATTTTAGAGGAAAACTCAAAGGTGTTGAACTCTAAAACATCCACACTTAACCATTTCATGTTAAAGTACTATCACACAACAATCAAGGAATAAATTAGTTTTTTGTTGTTTTTTTTTAAAACCCTAGATGTATTGATTTATTACTTGTGCAGATATGTCTGCCTTCCAAGGAACAGAAGCGACAAACTAAGGGACAAGGAAAAACATGTGTACAACAAATGAAAAACTGAAAATCACATTAAAGGTTTTTAACTGTTTAAAGTAATTTTTAACTCTGCTGTGATGCCAGTTTGGCCCTTTAGAGCCGATCACAAAAGTATTGATTTTTATTAGTTTTGGAAGTTACAAGACACCATAATTTTGCCCCTCCAACATCCTTCTTCCTTTATCCTCAACTTCTCTCTCAATACTAACGTATGCCTTCCAGATTTTTCTACTTTTCTGATTTTTTTTTTTTTTCCCTTTTCTCATCATTAACTATTTTCATATGGGGCACTTTCACTTTCAACTTTGCCCTACTATTTTGTCTTCTAATTCATCCTCTCTACTCTAGTCACAGGCCATTCCAAGAAGTGGCAAGTCCCTCCTTCTGGCCCTGACCCTGAACTACAGCCAGGTGAGCTGATTATCCCTGCAAAAGGCAGAAGGTGTTCCAGCTTTAATCTCCTAGAATGAGGCCACATCCCCTTCCTGCAACAATTGAAGAACATCTTACTTCATCTAAGAGAACACCCAAAATGATGATCGCTATCAGGTTAACATGCACATAGAAAATAAAGCCAAATTGTCTCCTTTAGCATAAATTTTGTCTCCTTAGTAGCTGGAATTAGTCTTAAGCCCCAGTTAAAAGACTTCTTTTTCCTTTCCTTTAAACAGAAATTATCATGCCTTGAAGAGTCATTCTAATCCCAAACCATGTTAATTCTAGCTAGGAGGACAGCAATTAATTAAAAAAAAAAAAAGGAATTATACCTGACTTCGGGAACTGGGGGTGGGAAATCAAGCCAACAGTGAAGCAAAGATTATCAAATCCTATGTGAAATATTTCCATTTCAAAATGTAAATGCTGAAATCAAACTGTCATTTTAATCTATATGAAACAATAGAGACATTTGATTTTTTCAAGTAATCTGACTTATTACCAATGTATATTCAAATTCCAGTTTTTATGTTACTAGAGGGAAGTGTAGTAAAACTGCAGACAGCACCACTTAAAGCAATGAGATTAAAATCACAGAGGATAATTTCTATTTAAGTGCAGACAGATACACTTTTTTGCTCATATCAAATTAATCAACACAGTGATCTCAAAGCATCTTGGCCCAATATCCAGAGAAAGAAGAGTGAAGGTCTGTGATTATGCACATGCAGCATGTTAAACCTCTCAACTGTGATGCGGTTCCTCTGAAGACCTCTGGAACTTTGAGACACATTGCTAAAAATAAGCAATAACCCATCCCTTATTTCTAAATAAAAAATTGTCAACCGATTTTATAATCTTAATACTGCTATGGTACAGTGATGCATCATGAGAAAGTCATATTTTTAGAGGAAATTGTACCAATACAACAAATACGGAGAAACAGAATCATCCAAAACCTGCTAGAAAAGAAAGTTATATCAATAAGTTCACTGAATTGCATAAAGTTGTACAAATCCAAAAGCTTTGCAGAAATATAAACATTTTAGAGGGTACATGGTGTATGATCAAATCTGTGATAACCATGAGTGATTTTCATTTTCCTTTAACCAAAAGAAAACATTACTGTGTTAAACGGCACTTAGAAATACAAATTTTAAAGTTTTGTAAGTTACCGTTTAGCTTCTAGAAAGCAAAATAGGTGAGATGTTTCTCACCAACTCCTATTAAGATGAGCACAAACAAGCACGTGTTAATCTATTCTTCTCAACAAGAGTCTACTTGGAGCTACGGGATTCGCTAAATCAACCACCCCTAGTCGTCCCGCCACCGACCCGTCCCCACCACACACACACACACACACACACACACACATGCAGTTAGACTCGAACCCTGAGTGAGGGCAACCCTCAGAGGCAACAAGATGAGACAGGAAAGGAAGTGTGTGGATAGAAGAGGGAAGGAAGAAAAAGGAAAGAGAGGCAGTAGGATGAAACCAGACTGAAAGAAACACAAGCAACAGGAAAGAAAAGGACGAGAGAGACAGAGAATGAGGTGGGGAGGAGCAAAATGGAAAGGGAGAGAGAAGGGGAAGAAACTGCAGGGAAAAAACGGATGGCTGGGGAGAGAGGAGGTACCAGAGCCCCACGACACAACAGAGGATCAAGCAGCTGGCTGGAGATGCTAATTCAGCGCTTTAACAAATCAATGCCACTTGAAAAGTACAATGTGAGCCCTCACTGGGTAGATGTCAGGGGACTGAGAAAATGCATTCTCAAGTATTTCACATTAAGAGGGAATAATGTGTTAATTTATAACTCTTCACCCTCTACACTTGGATTATCTATCTGTGTCAGCGATTTGACTTCTTAAATTTATCAAAAAGGCACGCAAAGGGAGGCAGCTCTGGCTGCACCACTGGGAAATGAAGTTTCAGAAGAGCCTGTCCTGGGCAGCCCTGCGGTTCTTTTCACTTTCCGATTTGGGCTGAAGTGTCAGTGGGGGTGGCAGGAAGGAGTGAGCATTTGAAGGCAAGATCGAGGGAGGAGGGGATCTCCTGGTCCAGTTACTAACACAACCCAAGGAAAGGCTTTCTTGGCCTGTGGTTGATTGCATTAGGTACCATCCGTCAAAAGTGACACAGAAGAGAAGGAATAACTCGAATCAGCAACCCCGAGCTGCCATCGTCAGAATTTACTTTAGGGAAACTTACTTAAGTCTCTCGGCACACCCAGCGAAGAGAAGCTGCTGACAATTGGGCTCTAATTAGACAGTACTCTCGCAATGCCACCGGAGCCCCATAGACAGAGCTTATCAACATAGGAAGGGAAGGGAGGGCTAAGTTTATTTTATTTGGTTAGTTTTGAGAAGGGGAGGGGAGATGTTGAAGAACTGATATATTACATCCCAGCATTCAGGAGCCTAATGTTTCTTTCTTAAGAAAATCCTATTTTATTAAACATCAGATTCTCGTAACCATTTCCTAATTGTTCCTTAATGTAACTTTAGCCAACTTTTAATATAATTATAACACAGCTCCTAACCAGATGGATAGAAAGACTCTTAGTATTTTTTGCTGCCAAAATTAAAGCGTTATCAGACTCAAGTTTTCAGAGTGCAAGCATTGTCAAGACACAAAGGCAAGTGTGTTAAAACTGTAGAATAAATAGAAGAGAGTTTCAAGAAGGTGTTTTAATTAAGGTGACAGCTTCAAAGATATGAAGGGGGAAAGTGATTATTACATATAAAGAAAAAAAAAAATGACCAGATTTTAACTGCTCTGAGTTTCACTTTAAGATTGTTTAAACTACACACAGCAGTGTTTTAAACTGTGGGGATATTTTTATTTGCTACTCGTACAATTGCAACAGAAACATTCTCTTATTTTCGGGACATTCATATATAAATGAATGCTGATGAATGGAAATGAGATGCTATACATGATGGGCAACGTGCAACATTTAGTTTCAAAAACGCAAAGTTACCTCACTCACTGAAGCTTGAATCTCTTCCCATCTACAACTGGGCACTAAAAGAAATGAAAGACAATGACAGACCTACTTGTTTCTATTGGCTAAACACCACCTTCCAGAGAACTCGTGACAGAAAATAAACATTCTTTCCATCTCATGTTCTGCATCTTTTCTATTACACAGCTACTTTTTAAAATGAATATTTGATTAGAAGCTGAAATTATAAATAGCCAGAAATTTTACAGCTGCACTGAGCCAAAGGATTAAAATGTCCAAAATAGTGTGATTACTTAATGAATGTTTTATTTCTTCCAAAGGAGAAAATTAATAAGGAATTTCCTAGGTAAAGAGCGTAGAGTACATTACTTTCCCTTTTCATATAATCTTAGGAGACAGATTATATATTCTGAATTCTATGCAATGGCAGAGAATCATACGGTATGCATTTCAAGGGCCTCTATGCCCTGAGAGTAGGATTTGTCCTATCCCCAGTTTTTGCATGAATTACCATTACTGTCTGTCCCACCCATGCCATCCCCACGTAAACTATCTATTCTTATCATTATGGTAACATTAATCCCATTCTCCCCTCCCCCTCGCCCACCACACTCACCTAAGGGGTTAAAAGACTTCAGTACATTTGTGACTTGTCAGTGACATATAATACCCAGGTCCTTCATGCAATCAACTTTTACTTGACATGTATTTGCTCATCACAGGACCCGCATTACTACTGGGAAAATGAAGAAAAACCTAAATTAACACTTGACATTCAATATGGTCAAGTCCTTAATTGGCTGGGCTTCCTGAGAAAGCAATTTTCTATTCCCCAAACTGTTCGCGTGTCATGTGTGGAGTGCAGCTCTTGGCCATCACTGCTGTCCCTCGCTCCCTCTAATGAGAGCAGATGAATTAGTGCTACGTGACACGATTTGAACAGGGCTTCCTCCTCTTCCCCTCCCCCCAATCTTTCTCCTATACCAGTGACAGCTGTGTGGCAAGGGAAAGAAAGAAAGAGAAATGCAAGAGCAAACAATCCTGTAAAGGATGATCATTTTTTTTTAAATGAACCTTAAATGTCTTGTTGAAACTCCAGAACAACAGGGTCATTTAATTGTGGAGGTGGGGAACAAAGATCAGGGGAATTATCTGGCTATGGTTGATTTCGGTTGTATTAACTTCCAGCATGTTTCTTCCATTCCTGGCTAGTTGCAGTACTAGATTGCACTGGTCTAATTAAAATGGAATTTACATCGACTTAAAAAAGTTTTTTTTTAAAGGTCTGGAGAATGGGTCAACTAGAAAAAAAATGAACAGCAGGAAATGATTATTATTCTAAGATAAACATACCCTTGGATTAAAGAAAAAGATCTTTTCAACAAATGTTTAGGTCTCAAGAACCTACAATACAAAACTATGTCACTATACTTTGCTTTCAAATAGTGTTCAGAATCTGGACTTAATGCTAGTCACTGTATTTTAAATCATTTTGTTTAGTTCCCTTTGATTGTTGAATGTTTGCAACAAAAGCTATTTGAACACTGATTTCATTCTGCTATTTTGGAGAGAGAGGGAACATAGTCTGCTTAATATGTGCTTATCTAGCTCAATAAGAAACAACTGAGGACTTCCCTGGTGGCACAGTGGTTAAGAATCCACCTGCCAAGGCAGGGGACATGGGTTCGAGCCCTGATCCAGGAAGATCCCACATGCCGCAGAACAACTAAGCCCGTGCACCACAACTACTGAGCCTGTGCTCTAGAGCCCACGAGCCACAACTACTGAGCCCATGTGCCACAACTACTGAAGCCCGTGTGCCTAGAGCCCGTGCTCCGCAACAACAGAAGTCACTGCAGTGAGAAGCCCACGCACCACAAGGAAGAGTAGCCCATGCGCGCCGCAACTAGAGAAAGCCCGCGCGCAGCAATGAAGACCCAACGCAGCCATAAATAAATAAATAAATTATAAACAAACAAACAAAAAAGAAACAACTGAAAGGAAGGCAGGTCAGAATTTGCTCTGTTCAGAGATACTAAAAGGTAAACTGAAGGGATTTCTGAGTCTTCACTTACTCATTTTGAAACCAAAGAGGAAGTAATTTTAAATGCCTAAATTACTAAACCAATACGATTAGGACCAAAAACAACTAGAGGAAGTACGAATATGTGGCAGATCACACATTTGGGAAAGTAGTCAGTCCAAAGGACATGCATCAAGTGAAAATAATTAGTTACTCACACCTTAGCACTTGGGATCTTCACTCATCTTTTTTAAACGAGAGCTAAAGCAAAGGTACTACCGGTGCACTAGAAGGTATATCAAGATTGTACCGGTGCCACAAAATCAACGTAAGCATGCAAAATACAAAACTCTCTCAAGTACAGTTCCCCTGCCTCAAATAAATAGCTTGATCATTTATTAGTTATTCCTCATAATTCTGAATATAATTTAAGTAATATTTCAGTAAGAAAATTGTGAAGTAAATTTGAATACACAAAAATATGGTGAGGAGCTTCCTTGGTGGCGCAGTGGTTAAGAATCCGCCTGCCAATGCAGGGGACATGGGTTCAGTCCCTGGTCCGGGAAGATCCCACATGCTGCGGAGCAACTAAGCCCGTGCGCCACAACTACTGAACCCCCGCTCTAGAGCTCACGAGCCACAACTTCTGAGGCCCGCGCGCCTAGAGCCCATGCTCCGCAACTAGAGAAAGCCCACACACAGCAACGAAGACCCAATGCAGCCAAAAATAAATAAATAAAATAAATTTATATTAAAAAAATATGGTGAAACCCACTTTTGCACTCTGTTTAAAGTTATAATCTAAAACCAAAAAAAAGCTCTTTCCACATTTTATATTCGTGGGAAATAACATGAAAGGAAATGAAGTTTTATACGGTTTTTCTTAAAAAAGAGTCAATGCATAACATGATTTTAAATACTGCTATGCTGACAGAAGACAAGCTGTAATGTAAGGAAACTTTTTGGACCACCTTTGATCTTCTACTTTGTTGGAACATTATCGTTTTGGATAATATGAAAACTCTAAAAGATGAGAATAATTTAGAAGTATTTTCACTGAAGCAAAACAATGCAATGGACACCCACTCTGCATATATTATCCCTCTGGTGGCCAAAGCACCGATATTTCAAGTTAAGAAATCTTTCAAATATACTTGAGACAGCTTGTGATTGGGCATTCTATTAGGCATCTAAAAGAAGTAAATAATTTGGTATTCTGGAAAAGCAGCTCAGTCGAATACATCCAGTTAACTGCTACAGTAGCATTATAATCACTGAGCAACAAAGGGCAGTGTATTCTGCCAACAGCTTTAGGGTGACCTTTGCAATGCTGACTAGTCCGTCAAGTTCCATCTCTGAGATACACGGTACAGACAGGGGTGGTTTATTAACTGAGGTAGGAACTAAGACCAGGAGCCTCCGAAAGGGTAGGCATTTCACATTCAGGAAATGGGGAATTCCTTTCCCTCAGAAGAAAAGCTGAGCACCATGAGATCAGGCTGGGCAGCCCCCATATTCTTTCCCAAAGCGCTAGCCTTCTGTGGTGTAGAAACTCCCAAGTATTAGGACAGCATCAGCATCTTTTCCCATCCTCCCCTACATTTCTAAAAACTGTAATGAAATTCCAACTGGGAATTGGTAAAACGGGATCAATGACTTTGAGCTCTAAGAATAAAGCTGAAAAAGAATGTTGACATCATCTCAGAGCTTTAAACAAATTGTGCGGAGTCCTGCCTTATCTGGGGTACTTTCCAGCCACTGCTAACAGGGTGGACAGACAATTCAAGGGGGCAACAATCAGAGAGATGACTGCACTGGACCCGAAGATTGGATCACCTGTAGGAAAGTCAACCTTTTTGACTCAAGAAAGGCACTTCTTGATTTAAGAAAGTTAACTGTGACTATGGCAACGTGACATGCTTAAACTTGATATTCTCTTAGGGGTGAGCAGGCTTTGAAGCTCATAATAAACTTAAAATGGCTCTGTGGAATGTTAAGGCTTAATGCAGATGCTTGGTGCTACTGTCATGCCTACACAAAAAGAAGTCGACCTGGAAATAACTGCATTAACGGCCCCAGGGTATTTAAAATGGAAGGCTCCCCCTCTCCCTTTTTTATTAAGAGTTTTACTTTGAACCCTAAGAAGAAGCTGCATTAAGTTTCCAACTTGTTTAGCACAGCTCAAATTAAAATACTTACTCCAGTTTAGAAAGGCATCATGTTTGCCACCCACCGAGTACATGTTACCCTCACATTACACCATTCGCGAGAAGTATAAACACAGCGGAGAAATGACTGCTTTAAAATAGCCTGGCACATGGAACAATAAAACTATTTCTCAAATACAAAGCACAAATGTTATTTTATAAAAATGAAGAGCATCTAAAAGGGTATATTCTTTTATCCTCCATTCTTCACCACCCTCTTAACCGCAGTGCTTCCCTCCCCTGTATTAAAGATATTTTATCTAATTCCCAGTTGAAAGGCTTCTGAAAGTGGTAAGTCCCAGCTGTGTTGATGCTGAACTTCTTGCACATGGCACACCAACGTCATTCTGACACACGTACAGATGCTTTGTAACAAGCTGCACCAGTCACTTGAGTTGAAATACCTGACTTGCTATATAAAACAAACTGTTGTTACTCTCTGGTCTTTCCTCCAGTTCAGCTCTTCTCTGCTGTTTTGGAAGCAAACCAACAACTTGTTAATGTTGACATCAGTGATGACTCCCTTCTGATTGGTGTCTGACACTGTCCAGCAATGCTGTTCAACAAGACCCTAGACAGAACCTAGGCACACAGAGGCCCTGTTTGCAGATCATTTTAACAAGATGTTCTTGTTTCCTGTTCCCACGAAAATCAATAACAGGATGACTTTCAATTTGAAATTCAAACCAATTAATTACCTGTTTTGTTGAAAATGTTGATATCTGATTTCCCTAGAGAATTTCAATTATGACTAGATTATTTCTCTTAAAGAGCCCCTTCGAAAAATTTAGAAAGACACTGAAAACCTCATCTTATACAACAAAAATGATGTTTTCTTGAAGCTCGTATACAATATTGGTCTTGTACAAATTAGTACGGGGAAGTTTTGCCTTGTGGTCCCATCTCTTCCCCGTGACATCATAATCAATTGCCTGGTAAATTATTGCGTTCCCACAAAGATTCAGGGCCAAGAATCCACTGCTTAAAGGTGAGATGAAAAGCCCTTTATAGTTGAATTCAGCTTTTCATATATACATCAGTGACTGACACAAATCATGGGATTCTTTTCCAAATTTAGAAATCTCCCCTTCCTTCCCTAGAATTCTAAAATTCTTACTTTTCTACCTTTATTAAAAGTCTTTGTCCATTTTTTGTTTTGCTCATGTTTGATTTTTCTTTATATGTGGGTCATAAGAAGAAAAGCTATACATCAAAACTCTCAGCACCAGAAATATATTTACTAAACTTTTTTTTAAATTGTGAAAAAAAAATGAAGAATTCGGTGTCATCCCAGTGGGGAATTCCCAAGATGAATGCTCACATGCAATGAAACTATTATCTTCATCCTTTAAAATATTACCTAAAACAGAGGTTTCTATCTGGCAGCCAGTAGGCTGAATATAGCCTACAGATGAGTTTTGTTTGGGCCACACACTTTTAAAAACATTTGAAAAGGTTGCCAAGATTTAAAAATCAGGAGATTCTGACATAAAAATCTGGATTTCTGACTTTCCATTAAAAAAAAAAGAGAGAGAGAAGAGGAAGACCTCACAACATTGGGCCTGCATTCCCACCTGGCAACAACCGGTTAGAGCTGGGGAGCTGCTACCTCACTGTGGTTGACACAAGGGCCTTCTGGTCCACCACAGTCCCCATCAGATTCACTCCTCTTGCTTTGTTTACCTTACTTCCTCATGGCCCCTTTGGGCAACTCCTGATCTTTAAAATGCCATACTACTCCAAAGAGGGTTTACAGAGTTTGTGGAAGAAAAAGAGAAGGGTGTCTTCTCTTTCTTATTTCATGGGCTTACACAATGTAAAACAGTGGGTAGATTTTACTTCAAAATACAGTTGTTCAATCAAACATCAAGTGCAAAGCAAACTCCTTTTCATAATTAAAAAAATTTGTAAAGCAAATCCAAAACTGATGATCTTGTCTTACACAGTGGTTCAACAAAACATTTACACTAGTTTTCAATCAACCACATTCTTCTCTGCAGCCCAGAAAACGTGCTCAGGTCAAACTATTACTGAGATCTACATCCATTTTGTTCCTTCACATGTTAACACTTCTGCACTTCCTTTCTTGAACGATCATGTACTTAAGTGAAAACTGACCCTAATATGAAAATAGAATACATCTTCAAGGTAAATTTTAAAAGTCAACATTTAGGATGCATGAATATTATCATAGCAAATACTCATCTTTACTGGCTCCACATGTATGCCGCAATCTGACATTTATACTTATATTAAATAGACATTATTGCAGGTTCAAATGACCCCAAAAGTCATGGCATATTTCTTTAAAAATGATTATTACCTAAAAGCAGATGTCTATGACAAAGTCACCATGCACTTCTATTTGCTTTTTTTCTTAACTGGAAGCAAGTGCAAGGAGAAAGTCTTTTCTATTTCACTATTTCCAACGAACCACAACAATATAGTTCTTCTGTCTATAAACAGAGTTCACAAACAAATTAGAAATACCCTATTTAGCAGAGGAAAGTATCTTTTCCCTTCACCAAAGGATATCAACAGGCTATCTCTGCTGTACTGTATGGCTCAGAATGCACTAAATATGCTATGACCAGCCATATTCCAACTTATTAAAAAGAAAAAAAATGTAAATCAACTTTAGGAGAGTGTTTGCAAATTATGTTTCATCGTTGGCCCGCATTCTTCAAAGATTATTTTTCAATTAGGTGTTTCCTTCCTAACAGACAGGCATTTTTCTTCCAGTTTAACCTTAAGAAAGTAACCCTTGAACACATGCCAAATTTACTTCACAATCAAACTTTAATCCCCCAAATCTCTTGATTCTTAACAACTTGAACAACTTTAAGTAAACAGTTCACAAAATCATAATGATCATACTGCATTCCTTAACACCCAGTTGACTAGGAAAAGAGAAAATGCCGTAAGTATGAGCTCCATAAATAGTCTTAGGCCCGATAGCTGAACAACAATGTGATATACTCCTTTTGGGAAGCATTCTTCCTTAACATCCATTATGTTTGAAATTTGAGCAATTAGAAGCAGACACCTGCAACCCAATTATTAATGTACCTCTCCCCACCCCTTTTACACTTCTTTTGAAACCATCTCTTAAGGTGCTTCTTAAAGAGATGACCCCGTGGGATAGCATGCATGTAACGGTTCACATTATTTTCTTTAAAACATCTTGGTATAATCTAAGACTAAACATATTCTCTTTCTTCTTTAAGAGTATCACTTTATAAAAAATTTTAAATTTCTCAAATGACTAATGAGTAAAATGGTAAAAAACAAAAATTAAAACAAGAGTTCTAGGAAAAGTATTGATATAATTCACCACATTCATGTTGATTTTATCTACTATAACATTTTAGAAAGGGGAATTTTATGGAAAAACACAGCTAATTCCCATCCATGATGACCAAAGTTTTAAAATTTTCTCCTCAGGTTCACATGGCAGCTGACTGCAAATACATAAAACAGTTCTAGAAGACTCCTGATTTCGTTTATTTTTGTTTGCACTTTATTGTGTTAAGATAAAAAATAAAGCATGAGATAATGAATGTTTAATATTATTTAATCTATATTCTATGGGGATGAAGGTATTACATTCACTTCTTTCTATGAATCACTGATTTCTAGGAAAGGGTATCTAAAACTAGGCTTACACTGAGGCTCATTTCAACATTCTACATTTGTTTTAAAAAGAGAGAGAGAGAGAGAGATAGAAAGAGAGAGAGAGAGATAGAAAGAGAGAGAGAGACCAAAAGTACCGGCATACCGGCACACAAAGAACAGGGGGTCATCAGCATACTCAGAAGGCAGGCAGCAGTTGGTTTACAAAGAAGTTATTAAAAATAGTTATTTGCACAAGTAAAAATTAGCACTTCTCACTTTTAACCAAAAGGGTGTTTTTAATATAATGAGCATCCAAGCTTCTCCGGTCATGAGAAAACCTGGAATATATTATACAAGCATGAATGTGGCCCAGGAAGCAGTATATGAGATGTGCTTGCTATCGACAGCTTAACACTTCATTTTCATTACTCTAATCTCACCACAGGCTGTGAACACTCTTTTTTTCTTATGTGAACAACAATGGTGCAAGAAAAACCAAGCTGACAGGCAGGCGGGGTTCATTAAATGCACAAGGCCTTTATTCCCATAACACATCTCACCTGTATGAAGCCAGGGTTCGGGCTCCCATGCTGGCTACTGAAACAAGCTCTCCCAGATGTTGGACTTCTCTCTCGATCCCTTCCCTACTTCATTTATAATAAACGTCAAAAAAAGAGTCAAAATGGAAAAATTCTTTTTCACAAGGAACTCTGTTTAACAGACAATAGGGTTGGTAAGATATTTTAAGATTTATTCAGTCCCTGGTTACTTTCCAAAGTTGTCCAAGAAAACAAAAAAGTGGTTGGGAAAGGAAATGATGAGATGTCTGCAGTTCAAGTCAGAGTCTAATCTTGGTATCTCCATCTCAGTTTAGTTCTAACTCATTTGAGGATAGCTGCAGTTTTTCACTGGTTGAAAATGGCAATTCACAAAGTAAGAATCAATCAAGCTATTTCCCAATGAATGACACTGAGCTTCCCCAGAAAGCTACCCTCAGGGAGCAAAAAGGCTACAAAGTAAGGAATCATTAAAATGACATTCCTGGGCTTCCCTGGTGGCGCAGTGGTTGAGACTCTGCCTGCCAATGCAGGGGACACGGGTTCGAGCCCTGGTCTGGGAAGATCCCACATGCCGCGGAGCAGCTGGGCCCGTGAGCCACAACTACTGAGCCTGCGCGTCTGGAGCCTGTGCTCCGCAACAAGAGAGGCCGCGATAGTGAGAGGCCCGCGCACCGCGATGAAGAGTGGCCCCCCCTTGCCGCAACTAGAGAAAGCCCTCGCACAGAAACGAAGACCCAACACAGCCAAAAATAAATAAATAAATAAATTTAAAATGACATTCCTAACATGGGGAATTCCTTTTTAGGGTGAGCTATCCATACACTCATTGCATTTGAGGCAGCCACTGCCAAAACCTCAACAAACCTAGAAATGAATCACTTAATTCCTACAACCAACCAAAGGACAGGTGTACACTTCCTGCCTGTCTGTGTACCACATACAAATGCACTACCACGTGACATTGTGGGGTTTCAGATTTTTTCCATAGCAAGACAGTAAGTCTTTCCACAAAGTCTAGAGCAGGGCTTTGGTTTTGGTTCTTTCTGGTACTGTAATATTTATACCTAAAAAAAAAAAAAAAAAAAAGAATAAAAGAAAAGCAACATTAGATAGAGCCACAAATAACCTACCTGACTCTTGAGTTATGTTCTGACATGAGGTCAACAAGGAGGCGACTTCATGAATATGCTCAGCGTATAATTACTGTTCCATTTCTTGCAAGTGGCCTCCCAGTCATGTCCACTGCCCTCCAGCATTGGCAGAGGGCACAGGAGTGGGCAGCTTTCTTTACCTATGCCTGATTAGGTGCCCCAAATAGCCATCCTAATGATTTAAGTCAATGAAATCTTTCTTGCTTAAATTTTAATGGAAGAAAAAAAAAAAACATTTTTAAAACCCTAGTGATGGACGTTCTCATTTTAATATTAGCTGTGTTATTATGTTAAGCCAGCTGAAAGTAATTATTTTCGGCATGTAAAATATTCATTATCCTGAAATTTTTCTTTTTAAACTCCCAGTTCAGGTACTCTGATCATCAAGTATGAGTCCTGAAGAACTGTCTAGAAAACAAATAGCCACTAAAAGACATCTTAATAAAGTTGAAAAATTCATGACAGTCACACAAAAGCACAGCAGGTCCAGGACTGGAAGCTGTGTCTTTCCCATGTAGAATATTTTCTAATCTTGTCCATTTTAACAGTCTCTCAGCTGTGTAGGACAATGAGTTAAAATTTATTAAATACAAAACAGTAGTGAATCCTCCTCATTGTGTTATGTATACTGCATGTTTTCAATTTCAATTTATAATGTCACCCATTAATATCAGCCCTGCCACGACTTCGATTCCTTTTTTTTAAATGTTCCAGTTAACTCTCATTAACTTCAGTTTGTCTCAAAGAGTCATACCTTCAACCTATTGATGGAAAACTTTACACGTTTTCCTTCTAACAAAATGCTCTCTTGCGCAGATGTAAGTCTAACTGCACAAAATGATAAAGCCAAGAATTACTTTAAAAAAAAAAGAAAAAGAGAAAAGCAAAATCGCTATTCAGCTAAGTACCTTCTTACATGGTGAAGGATCCAACTGAATTGCCTTTCAGCGCCTTTGAATGATAAGCCTGGGCCCTTGGTAACACGTTTTTATCACGCCCAGACTTAGAGAACCCTTACAGAGCAGAACTCAGGACAGTTCTCCTGTCAGCACCTCCACAATGAGGACCACATCTGAGGGTGGCACCTCTTTCCCATCCCTCTGCCAGAGCGAGGTACTGCCTTTTAATTCCTTTATATTAGGGCAAATAGACCCAGTGAAAGTAAGGAGAAATCCAGAAAAAGAAAAAAGAGGGGAAAGGAAAATAAAGTAAGAAATTAGGTCTATGGGAACGGAAATAGGAAGAAAGAACAGCCTAACCATGTATTTAGGTATTTAGGTCATTAAGTAAATGGCCGCCAACCCAACAGACTTAAAGCATCCCCTTCTCAACAACACACAAACCCTGAAGACAGCAGCAAAATAACACTGCAGTCTAAAAATACTGAGTAAATAAGATGTCAGATATGCTCAAGAGAATCCGTGCTACAATGAGTAACTTCCTACTGTTCAAGATTTTCATTTTCTTAACAGAAATGAAAAACTGATGAGCTTAATTAAAGAAAAACAAAAGGATATTATTTTGTTGTTAAAGGATCAATTCTTTTTTTTAATTGGAATGATGATTAATAAGCTGAGAATTTGATTTCTACGTTAGCCAGTTTGAATAATGCATTGTTTCTCCACAAGCATTCCCATTAAGAAAGGCTCTGTGGATGAAGAAATGATACAGCTCTTCCTCTCTTCTCCTGATCTCTGACTCTGTGGCATGAAATGCTACCCAGAGCATTTGAACAGAACAACACCGCACACCGCCCTCACGCAAAAGAACTCTAGTCATAAATTTTTCACCTTAGGGTTTGAATGTACACTATGAAATTTGCTAGGCTTCCTACAGGGAATGTACAAATTAAAAAAGAATCAATAGTTTTATTTTTCCTAGTCTCTAAATTTCTTTTAAAACTGGGGAGGGAGAAGGCAGTACAGGTCATGCTCAGTGAGGAGATGGGGGTACCTCGGATGTCACCGCCCCAGGCATCATTCTCCGGACGTCATCTGTACATATTAAAACTTCCTGGAGCTTGAGTTGTTCAGAAAGTTTTTCATCTTATTTTTTTTGCCTGTTTACAATTGTATCTTACAGGAAAAAACTCCTTCTTCTACACAATGTCTTGCTTGTATGTCAGGATAGAAAGGCTGCTATGCCTGAATTATGCCTCTTTTCCCTTATTTCTCTAAAGCTTAAAAATAGATGTTGAAGTTCCTTGAAAGGGTTTTTGACTCCCTTCCTCCTTCTCTCCCTGGTCCTTAAGTAGACGAGGATCACCAAGCAAAATGTGGAAGCCAGCTGCTTTTTGGGAAATAAAAATGGCATCAGCTTTGGCAGACAGGGATGAGATCAATCATTTCCTATGATCCCCAAACAATCTTCTCTCTGACCAAGGCCTGGAAAAGGGTAGTTGTGTAGCGGCAAAAACATACCACGAGAGGGACAAGAGGATTTTCACATGGTGAAGAATTCATTCCACGCACAGAACAACCCAGGCTCCAAACCTCACATGAAAGGAAATCTTGGAACCATTACATTCCATGTTCTTTGGAGAGTAACAAGCAGGGAGTCCCAGAAAAAATTTCTCTCACTGAAAAAGTCACCCCACGATTCACTCTCTTCTCCCTGCTACCACGAAGTTCCCTGACAATATTCCGTGGGAAAAAAAGGAGTTAACTCCTAGTTCATTTCCAACACAATGATTCAAATTGTGGACACAAGCTAAAAGCAAATTCCAGTTTCTTGTCTCATTCCTTTTGATACATACATACATATGTGTGTGTGTGTGTGTATGTATATTCTAATCAAGCATCCCAAGTTCAGAAAATACCTCTTAGGCTGTACAGAGTCATTAGCTATTCATGTTTATAGGGAAAGTCCTGTGGAAAGCTTTGCAGACTGATGAAGGCAGGTGCCCAATCTAACTTTTAAGTGTGTGTCAGGCATATATAAGGTGGGGAGAGAGAAGCACTAGAATTCTTGTTTTTCGCTGAAGTGGATGACGCCAGCTCACTATCTGTAACAGCCCGTTCCTTTGGAATCAGCTCCCCGTGTCACAACGACCTGGCAAACTTGAATGCTTTCACTATCACTGGAGTCCTTGCAATCCTGCTTTGGCTGTGACCCATTCACTTTTGCCCCAACTTCTCCGAGATGCCTTACTCAGCATCTAATTAGTTAGGGAGGATTTGCCGCGGCTCTTAACCCTGACACAGAGTGGGAGGATGTGCTGCTGTGGGAGCCCAAATCTGTCCTGTCACTCCATTAATCAGATTTCCATAAAGCCACGCATGAACAACAGAATTTATCAGTGAGTGTTCAGATACACTCATAAATGCAATTATAAAAAATACCTACAATTATAGAGATAAGATAGCTGCACCTTTAGGGATTGATTTTTCGACTGTGGTTACTTGACTCACCTTAGCAAAAGGCTTTACAAATTACACACACACACAGTCCCAGGGTGCAGATGACAGAAATGTGAGAAAAGTAATTTCAAAATGATCACCTACTATGTTCCAAGTCACTTAATGTATCGTGGTGAAAATAAACTTGAAATTTGTGCACAGATTTTTAATATATACCAATATATACCACATACACATCTGAGAATATGTTTGTGCCTGATCGGCTTTTACACGTATGTAAACACCACAGATAAGGCCAACTACTTTCCCCTCCCTTGCATGACAAATTAGACAGTACCTGTTAAGTGAAGTCTTCGTGTTATACGTAGACTTACAAAGCATAGGCCAGCACACGTACCTGTCTCTAGGCTATAATTTGTATTTTAACAATTATCCACATATTCCTATTTTAGTGTTACATTATAAGAATGGATGATAAGAATTATATGTGAACATATGTCTACAGTTAAGACTTCAAAATAAAACACGTTATCACTCAAATTAGAGAGGGGAACTAAATTGGAGGTAGCAGCCTACCAATTCAACAAGCTGAAATTACATGCCTCCTAATATCATATAAATATTTATTTTAGCATCAGGACCGTAAGTTTGGTCAATTTAATCTTTTTTTAGTAAGATGTGATTACCAAAACACACCGACTGTAAGAAGGGGAGTAAAAAGGGAGGAGGAAAAGTGCAGAAACCTAGGGAGGCATGATGCCTGGCAGTGAAAGTCATTTTCAAAGACCATTAACTATCAGCTGCTTTACTCAGGTCTCTGGTTAAATAAGAATATACATCCTCTGTTAAAAGGGACGGGACGGCTGCACGAGTGGGATAGAGTTTAGAATAAAAATGTATTGTACAAACTAGAAAGAAGAATCAAACCACGATATACAGTTAGGCATCTGACTTGTAAGAAACACTGTCTATGTGCCTTTTAAACTGTTAATGAATAAACATTCAAATTATTTGGCCGGGGAGAGGGGGCAGGTAGGAAGTCAGACAAAACCACCATTTCCACTTGAAAATATAGATTCAACCAACGGAAACTGTGTTTGCCTACATGAATAGAAAGAACTAAAAGACTACTGGGAGAAAAATTCATTTCAAACCTGCTTTTAAATGGATTCCAGCAATGTTATTATATGTTTCTGACAATATATTTTATTTATCATTTCTCTGAAATGGGCTAGATTTTATACTAGTGAGAAAGTTTGCTTGACTCTGTCCTATCTCTGGTGAGCAGACGCTCTGGTATTAATGTAAATCACTGATTTAATTTTTAGCTTTCTTGGTTTGCCCCTCACCTATCTAGGAAATGATTTCTCTGGTGATAACTAACACATCATGCTAATGAGACAATCTAATGCACAATAGAAAAATGTCACTACTAATAATATTTGCATGAAGTTAAATAAAGCAACTGTAGGATAATGTCAGACAGTTGTTCTTTAACAAGACACAGTTTCACAATGAAATTATGTTGTTAATTTTGTTACATCATTGGGTGAATCCTAAATTACTACATAATGATGCACAGAGTCATTTATAATTCTAACTTAGTATTTCACTCGAGTCTGAAAAGAGACCTTATTAAGGGATCCACATTTTATTTGAAACAGGTTAAATATACCTCACTAATAATAAAAGGTAAATGCCTCTAGTAATGTGTAAAAGTGTGGGCTCTAGCCCTTTACCTGCTATGGTTTCATTTCTGAAAAGATTTCAAAATATGTTAGACTGTTGCATCCCTTGAGGTAGCTACAAAAATTTTATTTGCTATTCTTTCACATGCACAAAAGGTTTACAGAAATCGAAAAATCGCCATTTAAAGTCTGATTAAAAACATCAACAACAACTTCCAAAAGCAGGCCTGATTTTGTGCTTTTAACAGTACTTTGTGAGGTTAAAATGGGCAAAATAACATTCTGGACTCTAGGAGATGAACAGAGAAGATGAGCAAAGGGTTTCTGGTTATTCTCGACCTGTCACTGATCAAAGTGACCCAAAGAAGAACTCCCTTTACAAAAGTCAAGAGTCATGCCCTTTAAGGTTACCAAATATCTGTCTGTATGGAAAAATATTATCCCTTTCGAAAACATCATACTCAAATACAGGAGAAAAATGTAGAGAGGCAGGAAAATGCAGTCAGATTGTCATATCTCAAAGTTTAGGGGAACAGACTTAGTTCCACCAAATCTAAATTGGCTTCAGACTGTATCTTTTTTGTTAGAATTACACAGACTGAAGATTTACATATTAGCAGATCTAACTTTGCTTATACAAAACAAAAGACAAAGATTTTCATAACCCTACTTCCTAAATTACCCATAGAAGATACAACCCTAGAATATTAAATTTCAGTATTCATGAGCTATTTCCCACTCAAGTTTTGCTGTAGTTAGATACTACGGATGGTGAATTCTCTGTAACTCAGTTTTAAAACCTGCTAGTCAGTCTTTTCTAATATTTAAAGAAACGATCAGGTAAATCCTACAGTTTTTCTTATTACAGAAAACTTTGAAATAAAAAATATGCCCAATAAATTGTATTCATTTCATGAGCTAAGTCAATTTTTTCTTAGAAATTAAAATAATCATAATACAGAAAAAACATCTCTATGCCTTAGAAATACAAAATTCTGCAGACTTGATTAAACTGGACAAACTTTTACCTGCAGTAAGACAAAAGCTGGCTTAAGGTGTATACTGAGACTAGTATTCCTTGAAACTGTTGGCTTCGCGAGATATCTTCCTTGCTCTGGCACATACACACATACACACACACACACACACACACACACACTCTCTCTCTGAATCAGCATTGCTGATGAACTATAGGTCAGGAAAATAAACATATTAAACATGCACAGCACATATATTTTTAGATTTACACAGTTTCAATTTAAGTTTACACAATATTTATACAAACTAAAATGTCATCCTAAAGGAGAAAAAAAAAACATGTAAACTCATACTCTCTTTCACATGCTTTCCAAAAATGCAGAGGAGGTTAAGCATTTAATAACCAGGACAGGAGAAAAAAAGAGGGGGAGGGGAGTCGCCAATTACTTCAAAACCAAAAAATAAAGAAAATATATAAAATATAGTGAAATCACTACACTTTTTTAAATTGTGATTTTCTCCCTTTATCGTACTACTCTGTTTAGTAAGTACTATAATTAATATTATACAGTTTCATACAGCACCCATAATGCATAAATTACTCCCCTATATTTCTACTCTTTTCATATAATCACTGATGTTCACTTTCACACATACATGCACATAGGTACACACACAAGAGATTTTTATACACCCACAGAGTGAAACAGCTGGATCAAAGACATCATAATGGCTTAGCTGTACAAGTTTCTGTCTCTGAGCGATTTCAATTTATTTTCCTAACTTTGATCCATCATTTATATAATTTACTTTTATTTGTTTTTTAGCTAAAATGTTTTCCACGACTTAAAGTCTCCTTAGATTCAAATCTACTTGGAAATGGGCTAGTGCCAAAGAAGCAATCTAACACCATCTATGTGGTTCAATAGCCATTTATCAATTGATCATTATCTCTATCTGGTTTTATTAACTCTTTTCTAGCTAGAGGGAGACCTAAACCAATCTTCCCTTTCAAAACACACACACACACACACACACACACACACACATACCCACGACCTCCACTAACTCAAGAAAACCCTGAAGATGACATCTAATTTTTAAAGTGCCAGAACAAGTTATTTGGTCCTAAGGTCAGTGAAAACACACTCTGTGTTCCAACCACGAAAAGAGCCACCCAGGCAGGGACGTGCCTCAGAAATACACCTCTCAAAGCACTCGGCAACTCCAAGGACTATCTCTGGGAGGAAATGAACTTTTTAACTTGCAAGAATGGGAAATTGCACATAAAGAGTTGCATATTGGGTTTGTGTTGATTGCATTTAAATCCCAGCTTACTGTATCAGCAGTAATCAGGGTCCCTCTACAGGATATGTCAAAATACACCTTATTCAAATGCATTTATCCTATCTAGAACTGTGTGATAACAGCTGTTCGCCAGCTAAATGCTGCAAAGCCCTGGCTCTCTGCACTATCTTTCGCAGATGTATTTCTAAACTTGCGGTAGTCTCCAGCCTGGCAAACTGCTTTCTTTCCTTCGTTACCAATACTTTAAAAATCGAATTAAGTGAATAAAGTATTTAGTTCTCATGAAGTCCTACAAACAAAATAGGTTTTTTAAAAAAGAACGCAGCTGCAGTATTTTTTTTAAATGAGCGGAGCACTCTCCGTTTTCTAACGGCCTCCATCTACTTAAAATCCCAGTGAACTCGTCAGTAATACTTTCGTGCTGTGCGGAGAGTAATATCATACTAACTCTTGCTGGTGGAGGCTTTTGAAAAGACGTGTCTGGGAGGGAGGCACCAGGGAACTTCCCTCCCTCGCTTGAGCACAGTCCAAGATGAAAGTTTCTGGGTTGTTTCCCTTCGCTTCCTCTCCCCCTCGCTCCCCCTCGGAGCCGCAAAGCCAGTGATTGTGCAAGAGGAGCCGGGCGCGCGGGGCGCGTAGGTACCACCGAGCGCACGGTACGTGGTACGAGCCGCGGACTCCGCTGATTAATGAGCAGTCGCCGGCGGCCTCGCGCGGACACGTCGGCTCTCCCCGCAGAGCCAGCGGCGGCGCAGCCGGCCAGCCCGAGGACGGCTCTGGGGAGGACGCCGAGGCTGCCCGAGTGTGAGTGCGTCGGCCGGAGGGCGGGCGGGCGAGCGGGCGGGAGCCGAGCGGGCGCTGCGGGAGCGAAGGGCGAGCGCGGAGGAGGCGGCAGCGGCGGCGGCACGGAGGAAGTGGGACCGCCGGTGGCTCAGCCCGCCACACACGCCGCCTCCGCCCGCGCCCCTCGGCGCTGCCAGCGGCTCTTGCGCAGCCTCCTCTCCCGGGCCGGGTCGGAATCGAGCCGCTTCCAGCCCCGGGAAGTCCGTCGGGCAGGGCCGAGGGGCCCCTGCATTTTATGGCTGTGGGGTTGGTAAACCTACTCCGAGACAGCAGCCACTTGGATGAAGTGATTAATACAGATAGAAAGATAACATGGGGGGGGGGGTGTTTGTTGTTGTTTTTAATTTTTAACAGAAAACAAAGAAATAAATGAAGTCTTCCCCTGACCCAGGACCCAGGCTGGACTGTGAAACTTTGCCACAGATGCCTTTGCTTTCTTTTACTTCGGTATCCTTTCCCCCCTTTTCTTGTAAGTAGCCCTTAGGGAAGCCGTGAAGTAACCCTGCACGTTCCAATAACACAGTTATGACATAACAGAACCCAACTACGAAGTGATCAAAATTCAAAAATGTTTAGTAAGGAAAATACCAGAAACAAAAGTGCACATAACAATTCAAGGTTTCCTTTAAAAAAAAAAAAAAAAAAATGAAAGTAACTTACCTGTTGGGACATTCTGAATAAGAGGTTAGTATCAGCGTTTTGCCATGTCCCCATGAACCCTGGTTCAGCCGGAGTCGTTCTGGTTCCGAACTGCATGGAGTTGTCAGTACAGCAGTCTCTTAAAGTCAAGTCTCTTGCCCTCTTTGGCTCTCTGTCTCTCTGTGTCTCTCTTTCTCTCACATCCACTTCTGCCTCTTCTGACTGAAAAGTGAAGGTGGATTTTTTGAGCCTCTTGGCAGCCAGTAGCAGGAGTGTAGTGTAGTTAAGAAGCTGGCTGAACTGTGCATTTCACTGGGGAAGGGGGAGATTTGGGGGAAGGAGGGGGTCAGAGCTTCTTTCGCACCTTCTGCACAGATACCCCTATCATTTATGCATAGATTGTGACTCCCCGAGCTTGCCTTTGCTCGGTTTAACAGCTGCCTGTCAGGTGTGCAGGCAGCACTGGAGACCCAACCATCAGCTTCAAACTCTCAGCTACTGCATGTCATTGGATAGCAGAGCTAAGAGTCAACTGCACTGTTCCACTGTCAGGCACTAAATGACACCCTGCACTAACCCCTCTCCAGACACACGGATAGAGAGATACGCACTTATGCACACTCCAAGCAGCACCATGATCAGGGACGGTCCACGGGGCAAGGAGAGACTGGGGCCCTTCCCAGGGAATTTTTCCCAACAATGCTTTCGGGTATAGCATGCAATATCTGACATCAGTCTTTGCTTTAACATTTGTAAACGGCTAGGCTTAAAAACATTTTTTTCCCTAATACACTGGAAGAAAGAAAAATATTCAGCTATAAGAGAATGTGAAGTTGGCTTAGGTGTTGTCTAAATGTTAGCTCCTAAAAGTCATATAGTATGTGCTGGGCTATTTATAACCACATATAAACTTCTAGAGAAAATAATATACATAGAGACGTGACCTTACACTCTAAAAGGTAAATAAATAAACCTAGCAGTTTTTTGAACATAGAAGATGCACAATAAACATCTGCAAAATAAATACACACTATTTACTACCCAGTTCCCTCAGGGCGTTAATTACTCAATTGGATGTTGAACAATAAGAAACTGAATGGGAAAGGAAAAAAGTACCTTTTCTTAAAGCTCAAAAGTAGGGAAAAAAATCCTTTGTTAAAGTTCCTGGATGAAGCCTCTACAATATCCTTTCAAATCATGAAAAAGAAAAAGATGAAGAAAAAAAGCCTGTCCCATTTCAGGTAAAAAGTAATTAATATAAAAACTCCATTTTTCATTCAAGATCTCCATGGAAAATTCTATAATGTTTTCTGGCCTGATGAAATATAACCTCGATAGCGTGTCATATTTTTAATTAAACCAGGTTTAAAACAAAACATCTATTTATTAGATCATATTTATCTACCTTATTTATGGAAAAGCAGAACTGAACAAAACGCACTGTACCTAAGCAGTAACTCCAAAATGGAAAGCTAAATTCATGTCATCTCATAAAAGTAGTCAGCAGGAAAAAGCCATACTTCCTAAACTTAAAACGTAAGGCACATTAATCTTCAACCACCTACAAATACCGAGGACAAATGTACCACTCTCCTTCTTTCTTAACTCAAGAATAACAATAAACCTTACTCTCTGAAACAACAAAAGAAACAGAAAAGAGCTTCAATGGCAGCTCGGTGTCATTAGTGGACAATGAGAAAAGATGAGAAAACGTGCACTGTGTTGACACAAATGTGCCTTCCCCTCTAGAACCGACATCTCCTGAAAGCTTTTCTGTTAAACTTCCCTCCGGTTCACCACCATTAAGCACAAAACAAGTCTCAAAAGCAGCAAATTCAATATCTGAAGAGAAACAAACAAGAACCCGAAGAATTGTTGCCTTAAAATATATTAAGTCCACCTGTGGTCAATAAAAATATTCTTGGGGGGGGGGGGGGGAGGCAGGAAAAAGACCCTGTGAGTCAATTGTCAACAGTGACTGTACCTTTACAGCTAGCTATTACCCACTTAAACTCCCTCTAAAATTTGCTAGCCTCTTGATTTCTGAAGTGGCACTCAGTGCCTCAGTCAAGCTGCATGCTCAGCGCCTGACCTTCCCACTAATGGCTGTTATTTGTGGGAGGCTTAAGGACACTGTCAATAGCAAGCTTCCTCCTCGCTCCTTGCAGGCTCTGTTGTATCGCTTTGCCTGCGTGTTCTCTCTAGCGTGCCTCTGGCTCTCCTGCTTTCACCCTCTCAGCTCCCCCTCCTTCCTTCTTCTCTCCTTCACTCCCTCTTCCTCTTCTTCCAGCCCCCACCCTTCCTTTCTCTCAGTCCTGTGGTCCTCTCCTTTCCCAGGTATCCCCTCCTCACCAACCACACACACACACACACACACACACCACAAAAATCAACTGGCATGCAGCAGCAAGCACCTGCAGTAATAGACTCTTTTATTAAAACTGTTATTCTGCAAGACTTGAAATTCCCCGTGGACTGGGCCATGTCAAAGCCGATATAATTAACTAGAGGCTCAGCAACGGATCAATTACCAGACAAGCAAGTGATAGTGAAATCAATGAAAGATCATCAGCCACATTATCAGTGTTGCAACTCATTAGGGCAAAACTGAGAAATGTGCTCAAAGCGAGCCCAAGCAAGGTGGCATTACAAAACAAAGGGCTAATTTGGAGACCCTGCTGTGAACAATCTGTAACAGAATTAGCCTTTTTTCCCCCTAAACTGCACAGCTCCATAACTAAATGTGACAGACTGATAGAAGCAGTTTATTAAGACACCAACCCCAAGTTTATTTAGTTCATAAACTCTCTCCTAGAAAATCAATACAGTCTGTACAGGATTATTAGGCTGACTAGCTAATACATCCAAATCTAGTCTGCCTGGCCAGCAGTCGTCTGACAAAATGCTACCCAGAGTAGGCAAACTGAGCTCTTTCAGAGAGCAAAGCTTGGGTTGCTCCAGATGAAACAGGTCTACAGTGTAACGTGTATCTGGCACATTACTGCCAAGGCACAAGCCTCAAAAGCACCAAGGTATCTTTCTATGGTTTAAAAAAATTTTTTTCTTACCTACAACTCTACCATGCAATTCTGCACTTGCTAAATGGATTTGATCAAACAAAATTTTAACTTGTGTGTAAGAATAGTCTACAAAGAAGACAAGCTTTATTACAATGAGACAACAATTAACCCAGAGTTAGCAAGAAACGAATGAACGAGTCAACTAAAACAAAAACCTCAAGCATATACACATGCTGTGCTTTGCAGATTTTAAGTTTCAAACATTCATCTTTAAATCCAGTTTTCAAAATACAAATTTGACTCCTCTAAAACTTGCCACTCATTTCCACATATAAACACAGCATGCAGAGTCCTCGGTCTTAGGATAATCTTCTGTCTAGCAAGCAGGACACCTGTATCATTTTAAGGACACAGGTACAAAAAATATATACCCACAAGGTACAAAGATGACTTTTGAGTTTGTCCACTGGCTATATAGTCTGCAGATTGTAGAATAACTGTCTGGAATCATTTGTATTAAAATTACTTAAAACTAGGGGAGTAGAAGCAGGCATCACTTACACAGTAATTGTCTTTCTGCTCTCCTGATTCCATGTATTTCCACTTAAAGATCACAAATCCTAAAGGCTATGTGTTGGCTTTCCCACCCTTACTGATAGTGAGAGATGGACCATGGGAAGAAGAAGTACACCAGCTAGGTCTAAATGGCACCCAAGTTATTAAAGATATTATGGGAATGTGAATACCTCCACCTCACCACAACATGTAGCAGAAATACACTTACACAAAAGTAAGAAACTCAAATGAAGTTTACAGTGTTAAAACAGATTGGAGAATGGAAGGAAAAAACAAAAAGACAACAGCTTTTGGAAGTGATTTCTGATGTTTATGATGTTTTCACATTTAAAACGTTCCAAGAGAAGGATTACACTATTAACATGACTTCAGTGTACTGGCTCTAAGATACTAAATTCTAAATTAAAAAAAAAAAATCTTTATTTTCGTAGGACTTTAATAAAATCCAATTTATAGATTGCTGTAAATAAACATTTTCCCCCTAACTTTTGAGCTGGTACTCTACTAAGCATTTCAAAGCTCATGTTTTTGAGTAATCTGTAAAAAAGTTAGATATATATAGATATAGATATTCTACAAAGAATAGTCTATTGGTATCTATAGTCTATTGGTATCTATACTATAGATACCAATGTCTCAGATCATAATCAAAAGTTGTCATTACAGAGAAATTTTATTCTTAAAAACCTTTTTGCATATAACTACATACTGTGCATGTACCCTCAATGAGATCCAATTAGTTGCAAAGAATTTGCATTTCAGTTAGTGTGGGATAACAAGACTACAGGGAGGCACAATGCAATTCCACCAGCAGGGTAAGAAAGTGTGTTCTTTTTTGTTAGCTCTGTAAGCAATAATTCCCACAACTGACTGTTGTAAATGTTACTGATCTTTTCAATATTTGGGTATTGAGGTGGGTTAGGTTTTTCCCTCCATTAAAAAAAAAAAAAAAATCACATGTTGGTGCAGATATTAGCCACAATGAACACCTTGAAGAAACAAATGAGCAAAGGATTTTATTTTGCGTGTTTGTATGTGGGTTGTTTTTTTTGGGGGGGGATTGCATACTTTTTCTTTTCTTTTTGATACTTATTATAATTCCTTTAAAGGCACATTGCTTTCTTAAAATAAGTTCCATAAGTGGAGGTAAGGAAGCCTCATTGAGATAGTTTTATATAAATATATATGGTTTTGTGATAGAGGCATACATTTAGTACACTGAGAAATTAGTCAAGGATTTTCCTTTTTTCTAGCTATGTTTCCAACAATGTAAATCCTAAGCAAATATCAAATAAATGTACAATTTATATACACAGTTTAACAAGCATCTCTAGGACTTCTGCTGGTTCACGGAACAATACCTGTAATTCCCTGGGTTCAGTTCAGCAGCTGTTAACAGATTCTGTAATCTGTAATGACAGTAAACTGGCCTTTGCTCTTCTTTTATTCACTATTCATTTTCAAGGCTTGGTTAAGTACAGAGCTGGGTTAAAGATCAGTGGTTTTTCATGTGACACAAGCTGGTATTCATCTAATGGCTTGTCAAGACAAAACTGTCCCTGTTCTTGCCAAAATAATAAAAATGACGCTCCACATCGCATGACAATCAGCACTTCCTTGTGGCAAAACAACTCAAGCTTTTGTACTTCACATATTTTATAGAGAAAAATATTCAATAATTGGCTATCCAATCCTATCTGTGGAATTAGGCTGCCATTCTCAACGGAGGTTTTTTAAATGTTATGACCTCTCAACATGTAAACTAGTTTCTAATCAAATCACACTTTACAGTATAAAAAGAATGCTGAAGCTACAAATTCGTATGGCATTAAGGTATATAACTTAATATATGCAAATTATGCAGAAGCAGCAGGCTGGGCCCAGTCACAGAGGTGGGGGGAACCAATTGAGGAAAAGTCATTTTTCTTGAGAACAAAGTATGGGACTTGCTTTGCAACATCTGTTGGGCTGTGTGAAATGTTAACAGATGTCTTAAGTGTAAAAAGGAAAAAGAATTAATAAAGGAAACCTCCTCTGAACAGATAATCCACCCAAATTTCCATATTCCAGAGAAAAAAAGTTGACAGCAACCTTTTTCCCCTTTGAGACCTGCCATCCCTACTTTTTATTGTGTAAAGTTTCATTTTCTATGTGAGGCTAAGGGGGAAAATTCTTTGACTCACTATAAAGAATAGAGAAAACATAAAAACAATAATTTCCACTGAGGTTTCCCCTTTGTGAATAATTATATCATAATCTAAGCTGCCTGTTTTCCCTTGAGTCATATAGGTCATTTGATGCAAAGACAGTGAAAATTCACCCCTCCCCCCCAAAAGAAACATACAAAAAGATGAACTATTACTCTACTCTGCCTGCATGTTTTGGGGGAAAGGAAGGAAGAGAGATTAAAAAGCAGCTTTTAAGATAGAGTCCAGATATGAACACATCTCTACCCTTGAAGGAGATTCACCTATCACACCTACATCTCCCACTCTCCACTGGCTCCTAATTTCCTTCCATTACCAGCCTTGTAAGAGTTGAAGTACCCCTCTTTCAACCGCCAATTGTTCTACAGAAGCAAAGTCTGATGATCTTGAAGAAAATTTTTGGATTCTACTAGTTGGATCCCTGCATTTAAATTTTAAGGAAACCGGAAAACTTTTCTTAGTTAACAATTCTCATTCGTGTCTCAATTTACCAGATGATCTAGGCACACCTGAACGCAGCCGCCTTTAATCCAGATTAAAAAGATGATGCATGCCGCCAACTACTGAATCTAACCCTGTGCCCGCTTGTGTATGAATGGACTGAACTATGCACCTGTATTCTTCTATAAATCTTCCTCTTTGGAGACATCAATCCTATTGCTTATTCTCTAAAATTCTGGGACATAAATTTGGGCTGACAGCTCATGGATTAACCAATTCAAAATGCAGTTAAGGATCTTTATAGATTCAAATGAAGGAGGAAAAGAATGGTGTTGTCCCCTTGGATTGCCAGTCTCAATCACTGGCCCCTCTCTCTCCTCTACGAGAGTCTGTGTTAAAATTGTACATGTTACAATTTACAACTGTTTACAACTACACCTTCTCCAGACAGCTCTGGCAGCCTGCGCTGGGCATGTCAACATATAGAAACCTCAGCCAGAATAGCTTGAGGATTTCAGGGGACAAGAAACGCAGGCATACCTTTGGTTTTTGGTTAGTTTGTTTTTTGCCAAAGCATCATGGGTACTAAATGCTCTAGTGTTTACTCACAGGAATACCACATGAGAGCACATAACCAAAAAATAACAACAATAATAACTGCTGTACCAAAAAAATTGATCAGCTACACTGAGGGAGAAGCTTGTGCACTGAAAACATCATAATGTGATCTCAGACTATGGGGAAAACAGGCCTCCTAAAATTAAGCTTGAATAGGACAGAGATTTAAATCACTTTCATCAGTGGCAGGAGCATCCCCCGTAAGCAAATACTACCTGAACACTTCATCATTCTGTGGCAAAAGGGAGAAACCGCTCTGGTTGACACTTGTCTCTGTACCAACTGGCACAATCAATGAGATACAGCATCTGCTGACAGCCTAATCAGGGCCTCAATTTCAGAGAAAGACATCAAGGATGTGTTTTCAGGGATATATCCAAATGCCATAATCCCTTGATACGCTATAAAAAAAAATTTTAAATAAAGAGAACTTGGGTAGGGTGTGGTAGATGAGGTAGTTTATAAAATATTAGGGAAATGATGAATCCTTAGAATCAGGACATTTGCAGATGCAAAAGCATCTGAGGTTGGCATGAATCTCAAGCCTCCAAAAAAAAAAAATGAAATATTTTACCTACCCTGTTTTGGCTTAAAGACAGAAAAGTGACTTTATTCATCTTTTCTCAGCTATGAACAGTGACAATGGCTTCTTTCTACCATAATGTAAAGTTCATGTTTTATGAGAAAGTCTAGAGGAAAACAACCAGTAACGTGTTTCCTTAAATGAGCATCAAAAAACAGGCTGGGGAGCGTACAGCAGGCAATTAGTTTTGTATGACCATAAAGAGCTACAAGGACTGTAAAGATAGTGCTAATTTCTCTATTTACTTCCTTCTAAAGTCTGCAGACCCAAGAAACTTGCAGCCCCAGTGAACTTATCATAATAATAGTTCAAATTACTGTCGGGAAGGAAGATTGAGATTCGTAGGCACCCAGTTAATCCAACACTGCTTTTAGATCTGTCACAGAGAAAAGCAGCTCTGCTGATGGTACCCTCTTAAATGAAATTCACAAACTTAAAAAATAAGTTTAAAAAGTGAAATACTAGTATATGTGAAGTTTCATAATCTTCGGAAAACCACAGAGGCTATTTCATATATATATATATATGGCTATATATATATATATATATATATGGCTATATATAGCTATATATACTTATTTAAATGAAAAAAATGTTGAAAGCAAATTTGAATAAACCTGAAGATTGTTTTCAAAATTAAGGAACTCAGAAGATGCCAAAAACTCATTACCAGCATATTAAAAATAGGAAGAATTAATGAGTAACTTAGTTCTGAATAGTGATGACCTTCGGTGGGGAGTAGTGACTACAAGAGGCACAAGGAAAGCTGCTGAGGTCCAGGTGATGTCCTGTATCTCCATCTCATTGGTGGTTCTGGGTATGATCGCTTTGTAAATATTCACCAAGCCGTATACCCTTACGATTTGTACACTTTTCTGTATTCATGTTATACTTCGGTTCTAAAAGTTTACTACTGCTACTGTGAATGGTACTGCTAGTAAAAACAGTGAAAACAATAAATTAGAACTATGTAAAAGAAAGAAAAAAGGGAGGGAAAAGAAAAACTAAGGGGGGAGTGGGAGAGAAAAGAGAAGGGGCAGAAGAAGGCAGACACTTTATCAGAGTCAAAAATCATTCACGTTAACCGCCACTAAATGTACTGCTTGCAATGATTTCTTTAAAGGTAATAAGTGTGAGGAATCCAGCAAATACCTGAGTTTCACAAAATGGGGATGAGTGTGAAAGACAGTACAAGGGAGGAAGACAATATTTAGGTGAGAGACGCCTTCCCTAGGCGGTGCCAGGACGGGAGTGCATCCAAGAGGCTGAAACGTACCTCAACTCGAGCAGCATCAACCCCACAACAGGGGATCCTGAAAGGTGCCTGCCCGCCCTGCTCATTAAGCCTATCCTCTGACTTGTGACTGTGGCTATTTGGAGTGGGTGCTAGGCATGCCTGTTGAGAGACTGGGGAGGAAATTACACCTACTCTGCAAGACAGTATTATTTGGAGACACTGAGTACATTAAAACAGATCAAAAAACAAAAACAAAAACAATTGCAAATCCACTCCTCTGACCACCTAAACACTTTTTAAGAGTTAATCGTCTCTAAGGCTGACAGCAGCCCACCATTAAATAAGTCCTGGAGAGAATGGAAGTAACAAAGTGGGAAGAAGTGAATAATTTGCTGATTGTTAAGGTATACACTTTTGCCCTGACTAGCTCAGTTTCTAGCTCCCTCTTCTTCCATGTGTTATAAAGACATATTTTAAACTAAGCACTTTTAGCCACTGTTAGGGAATGCTGATCAAAGCCCTACTTGCCAACTACAAGAAGGTGTGGGGAACACGAAAGTTAAAACATAGTCCCTGCTCATGAGAAGTTTACAATCTAGTACAGATAAGCCAGATACAATCTAGTACAGATAAGCCAGATCTATAATCTAGTACAGATAAGCCATGTACAAAAACAACCTTAATAAAACAACGTGATAAGTAGAGGTAGCAGCCAAACTGTATAGGACATAAGAAAAGGAGATCCCTTCCAGCTGGTATGGGAAGAGAAAGTTTCTAAGCAGAAGCAGCATTTGCACTGGAACTTAAGAACTGATAATTTTCCTAAAGAAGTGGTCCATTGGACTTCCCTGGTGGTCCAGTGATTGAGATTCTGCACTTGCAACGCAGGGGATGTGGGTTTGATACCTGGTCGGGGAACTAAGATCCCACATGCCACATGGCACAGCCAAAAAATTAAAAAAAAAAAAAAAAAAGTAGAGAAGTGAGAGCTGTCAAAAATTGAATCAGAGTACCGAGGCCAATGGAAAGGAGACACCCTAAAGAAGTGGTCCAGTTGGACTAGAACGTTAAGGTGAAATCTGTGTAGAGCGATGATGAATGAAAGGGGTAGACTGGTCAGTGGGAACTATTATAATGGGAAGGGTCCTGTATGTCACTAGGAAGAGTTGCTATTTATCCTGTTATCCTTCAACAGTCAAGACTGCTGAAAGCTTCTCAACAGCAGCACAGTATGATCATTACTGTACTTGAAGAGGATTTATCTGGCAACAGCATGACGGACGGACTGAAGTGTGAAAAGACAGAAGCAAAGATACCAATTAGGATAGCTGTTATAACAATCTGGGGAAAAAGACTACAGGTCATAGGGCTGGGGAAAAAAGAGCAAGATACAACATGGAGATAAAATCCAGGGGACAAGAATGACTGATGTGTGTAACAAATGAGAAGAGCCGAAGATGACACTACAGCTCTGATATTCTGAGCACAGGAAACTGGTAGCGCTCTCAACAGACATGGGAACGAACGAGTTGGTGGGCATATACAGTAAGCTCAGTTTGAGAAAACAGTAGGTCATGCTGGTGACTAGGCAACTAGAAACATTCAGAAAATAGGTTGACACTGTAGTTATTGGATCTGAGAATCATCAATAGAGAAGTGACACGATAGGTAAAAGAAAGTGGCCAAAGTTAGCATCTTGGGGGATACCCAGTTACTGTGGGAGAAGACAGAAGGAGCAGCATGAACAGGGGCACTGTGATTGTCCAGTGTTCTCAGTGGCAAGAGAAGTCAGAGTTTAGAGAGTTTTAAATCCTCTAAGAAACAATGCTACATTTAGAGTGTAGTAAAACCAAGTACAGTAATAAGTACTAGTAAATATAATAAGAGCAAAACAAAATGCATGGGAACGATAAATACCAAAATCAGAATCCTGCTTGAGGATGGGAGGGCAGGTATTGGATAGAGGAAATGGCAGTGGCTACAATGTAATTGGGATGTTAACCCAGGGCTTCAGATGTATTTGTACCTTATTAGTTCTTAAGCTTCAATAAATGGGTGTTCACTATCCCATTCCTTATATATATTTGTGGTTGCGATATTTTATAATTATATTTTGTGTCGTAAGAGAGATGTCTTAGTGGGCAGATAGGTATAGAAGTTAGAGGATCTAGACTGGAAATAAGTGAAGAAGTAAGCAAAGTACAAAGACAAGGAGGCAGAAAAGAGCAAACATTCTATGGAGAAATTCTGCAAAGAAAGCAAGTAAAGTAAGAGAAAGGTGGTCTGAGAGTTTGCAGGGCCTGGGAGAAGTGTGTTAGTGTGTCGATTGCTTGTTTCTCACAACAGGGAAGAAAAAGTATCACAGACAAAGGGGACAAAGCCAGGGGAGAAAAGGATACTGAAAATCTAAGCCAGAGGGAAAATGATTTTAAAAAAAGGGTTCTAGGAGAGAATGCGATCAAGAGCACAAATGAAAAGGGTACCCTTGAAGGGAGAAGAAAAATTTTTTTCTCAGAAACCAGGGTAAGAAGAGAAAAAAATTCTGTGGCTAAAATATATATCTCTCAAAAGTGCTCATTGTAGAAAGCCAATTTACTATCCATCTCCCCCATTAAGCTTTTCACTTGTTGAAAGTAAGAGAGTTTTATCTATCTTTGGTAATCCAGGGCCTAACAGAGTGCTTAACACATAGTAAATGCTCAATAAATGATAGCTACACAAAGGACATGACCATCTCAGGAAAGATGAGGGCACTTGCTAAGAGAGACAGGACAGGAAGAAATCAAGGACCAACAGAGAGTAGAAAGGGTTTGGACCAATTGGAGAGGGTAACGTGAAACTCTGAATCAACGAGAAATGAATAAAAGAAACGGCAGACTGCAGAAAGGACTCAGCCTTGGTTCCTTTAAAACTCTGAAAAGTTACAAGCAAGTGGACTGGGTTCAAGAAAGTGTAGCTCCCATTTCCCAATCTGGGAAGTAGAATACTTAGAAGCAGCAAGGAGCTCTTAATGCAAAACTGAAAAATGCCTTGTTTGAAACGTACACCCTGACATGCAATAATACACTGTATTTCTTTACCTCATAGCATTCTTACAGGATTTAGTTCTTATCAAGAAAGTGAAACACTGAGAATTGACTTTTGGATGAAGTTATTTAATTTTTATTTAGATGTCCCCCAAATCTAAGTGTTTACTAGGTAGGATTTTTTAAATATCTATGAACTTCTTCCTGGCTAATGAAATTCCCCAAAGCAAACAAAAATCAAAAAACATTATGCTTTCTCTGGATATATGCCCAGGAGTGGGATTGCTGGATCGTATATATGGTAGCTCTATTTTAAGTTTTTTAAGGAAACTCCATACTGTTCTCCATAGTGGCTGTACCAGCTTACATGCCCACCAACAAGAGATACATGCACCTCAATGTTCACTGCAGCACTATTTACGATAGCCAGGACGTGGAAGCAACCTAAGTGTCCAACAACAGAGGAATGGATAAAGAAGATGTGGTACATGTATACAATGGAATATTAACCATAAAAAAGAACAAAATAATGCCATCTGCAGCAACATGGACAGACCTAGAGATTGTTATACTGAGTGAAGTCAGACAAAGACAAATATCATATATCGCTTATAAAAGTGGAATCTAAAAAAAAAGGTACAAATGAACTTATCTACAAAACAGAAACAGAGTTACAGATGTAGAAAATAAACTTATGGTTACCAGGCGGTAAAGTGGGGGAGGGATAAATTGGTAGATTGGGATTGACACATACACACTACTATATATAAAATAGGGGCTTCCCTGGTGGCGCGGCGGTTGAGAGTCTGCCTGCCGGTGCGGGGGACACGGGTTCGAGCCCTGGTCTGGAAGGATCCCACATGCCGCGGAGCGACTGGGCCCGTGAGCCACAACTACTGAGCCTGCGCGTCTGGAGCCTGTGCTCCGCAGCAGGAGGGGCCGCGATGGTGAGAGGCCCGCGCACCGCGATGAGGAGTGGCCCCCGCTCGCCGCAACTGGAGAGGGCCCTCGCGTAGACGCGAAGACCCAACACAGCTAAATAAATAAATAAATTTATAAAATAGATAACTAATGAGAACCTGCTGTACAGCACAGGGAACTCTACTCAATACTCTGTAATGACCTATATGGGAATAGAAACTAAAAAAGAGTGGATATATGTATATGTATAACTGAATCACTTTGCTGTACAGCAGAAACTAACACAACATTGTAAATCAACTATAATAAAAAAAAATGTTTTTTAAGTTATGCTGTGTCACATCTGTGACTTGAATGAAGGACTGGGAGATGTGGAACAATGTCACTTCATCAGCAAACATGAGAGGAAGCTGAGGAAAGCTTAGACCCGCTCCTTCCTGCAATCCAGGTCTCCAGAACTGCAACTGGGGGCCCAAGTCACCCCAGCTCTCTGCACAATCAGTGGTGGTTGCGTTAGCACTCTTGGGGCACTCTCAGTCCAGATTCCCCACAGAGAACTGGGCAGTGCTGAGTTCCAACACCTGGCCAACATCAGCAACCAACAAACAGTCACCTCAGGGACCTGGACAAAGACGTTCATCCGCTGTGCTCGCAGCCACTCCAGATCGCCTTCCTAACAGAGTCCTTTCTGTGAGGACCACTGTCTAAGTGACCTGTCACAGAGCTTTATAAAGCAGCATTACTACTGTGGGCCAAAATGAGATTGATCTTTGAGCTTCGTGGTCTTCTGTTGTCAACGGTGCATTATAAAACCAATACTAAATACTTTATAAACAGGTCTCCCTACAGTGTATTAGAAGAATAGTGCATATTTCATGACCCATAGTTAGGTAGCCACATATCCATCAGACTAATAAATTATTTATTAGGTGCTCAGAAGTGCAATAAGAGTCAATAAACTAACTTCTGAATACTTACAAGCTACTATTTCACTGGAAATTGCACCTGAACGAGAAGACTAGCGCACTCACTGAATGGGGGATGGAAACATCCCGGCTCTCTCAAGTGTCCCGTTAGAAGGAAGCACAGGCCTCATGCGTGAGAAGGGGACCTGAAAATTTCGGGGACCTGAAAAGCGTCTTGGTTATTGAACTCACAAAGAGCACCAACCAACCCTATACTTGTTTCCTTTCTTTTCCATATAGTCTTCACTGGTCCTACCAACCTTGGAGACAGCTCAGAGAAATAAAAATTAGTGGAAACATTTCAAACACACCCTGAGTCAGAACAGATGACAACCACCACCACTCATGCTTTGCATTTGACATCTCCAAAGAAACTATCCAATGGCTTGAGTGCCCAAGCTCTCTGCTATATGTACAGCATAGAATTTGGCACTTATGAACCTCAGGTTTAGAGTAGCATTTTTTTTTTTTTTTTTTTTTTTTCAGTTAAAGGTCCCAATATCAGAGACACCCGATGATACAGTCCCTGGTACCCAGTCCAACATCATCAGGCATCTCTTTCTGGGTTCCACCCCTCTGGAAAAGGACCTTCTGTTCAAGAATGTATTCCAGCCCTTCAAGAAGGAATTTCTTCAGCTGGGAGTTATTTCCCAAACTATCAGAGGCGTGGACCTTTGTGTAGCATTGTGGGTGCCATGGTTTCACATGTTGGCCACATTAATACTGGAGAGCAAGCATCTGTAACCCACAGTTGAGTGTGCTCCAGCCCCAAAGCACCCGCAAGGCTGATGCCAATGCAAACCACTCTTCCCATCCCACTTCTGAACCACACTGGTTTTCTCCAGGAGCCAGGGGCTAAGATACAGTTCTGAAAATGAAGATTTTGGGTTCTTTCCATTCACATGATGGGTACAGAGTGTTAAGAAGAATACAGCCAGGGGGGACTGGCTCTTTTTTTCTCTCCCATTCCATACCAAGCGAACAAACCATAAAGAGGTTTACAGTGTCTAATGGTGTTCCAAAATATCCCAAGGGAAAAACCTAAATGGATAAATATATAGATGTTTGCACACAGTTTTATGTCTTTCTTCCTAGAGTCTTACAGTTTTACCCCCATAGGCTGGAGGTTTTAAGGTTGAAAAATATTTTATGTGGGTAGGAAAAAGAAGTGGAAATAAAGGAGAAACATGTGAGAGACCTTCGCTTTCTCATCACTTTCTCAAAGAGACCTTCCCGAGTCCTAGAAATAATGAAAGAGTTGATGTAAAACTGTAAGACAAGACGAGTTTCTTATATTACTTTTGCTACTACAACCACTACAGCTAAGATGATTATTCATATTAATGAGTTTGGTATGTAGACTAACTATAAAAGATGCAGTCTCTGACCTCAAGTACTTATCTCTGTCTTTTGGGATTTACTCCTCCTGCTAGATTTACTTTTATTCTTCATACCCTTTCCCAGAGGAAGTGATCATCACTCAGGACTTGTAGCATTTCCATGGGTGGGGTTTAAATATGGCAAAGACAAGGGAGAAAACTTTTGCCCTTGGACAGAGACAATGTTGGCCTCAGAGCTCAGGATGTCTAGAGTTTGTGACAAAAAGAAATAGAAACTCCCTGTGAAATTTTTACACTGGTCTCACTGAGCTTTATCAGAAAAATCTTACAAAGTGTGAAAGCAGATAGTATTCCAGGGAGCACGCAAGCACGCGTTCACACAAACTGTATCACTATCACCACAAGCACACGTTCACACAAACTGTTATCACTATCACCGCAAGCACGCGTTCACACAAACTGTATCACTGCACACAAATGAGCTAACATCAGATAAGTCTCGATCCACCCTTTATACTCAGCTATTTGTGTTTTGTGTGTGTCCTTATAGCACTTGTCAGAGATATCCATGGAGTCAGTTTTGCCCAAGTGTTTCTGCAGTCAGATTACGTGGGTTTGAATACCCATGGAACCTTTTACTAGTCACGTGACCTCAGCCAAAATTCCTCATCTATAAAAAGGAAATAATACTAGCTCACCCAATTGCTGTGAAGATTAAACATTTTGATTAGTGCAAGACGTTTAGCTGAGTGCCTAGCACATAGGCGCTCAATAAATATTAGGTGCTGCATATATATGTGTGTGAAAAGAGATTGCAAACCAGAAGCCCTCAGGCCAAGTTTGTTTTGCTTGGCTCCCTTCATGAGTATGTATGAGTGTGCAAGTGTGTTTAATTCGTAGGCAACATGTTAAAAAAAAAATCAAGAAATTTTAAATGAAACTATGGATTTCCAGCTGTTGGGGTCAGGGTGGAGTATCAGGGAACTAAAGATACAGCAGCAGAAATCTGTGTTTCTTCATAACAACGATCCCCCAAGGTGGAGCTGTGCTCTCAGATGGGCACAGTCTCCATGACTCCCCTTCATATTATAAGCCACTTGTTTCCCTCAATTCCATCATTTGCCTGACCTCTATAGCCATTTGAGTTTGCGACCCCTGCCTATAAGTGACTCCTCCTTAACCTGGCATACATATATGAAGAATTCACACATAAATTAATATCATATTTAAAGTGTCAAGTACCAAAAACGTTTTCTATCATGTCTACCTCTGACAAAAGTAACACTGAAATGCATTATATTCCCTTTTGCATTTTCCTAAACCGTACATTGTTTTATATTTATTTATATATGTGTGTGTGTGTGTGTGTATATATATATATATATATATATATAACATAAAATATATAAGTAGATATATATATATATAAGCAGTGAGTAAATACATTACCTGTCACTATATCAGGGCTTTTGCCACAGTTACAGATATGGGCTTTGTGACAGCTATTTCAGTAACAGTGGTTCTCAAACATACATGTTTTTAACCGATAAAGACCTTTTTTAAAAAAGAAATTCATACTGAACATGCAGGATAAGAAGCATAAAGCCTGGGCCCCTTGGTCTCCATAACCTGAGACACCTACATGAAATTGTAAAACCCCACCAAAAGAAGTTTAGAAAACTGATCTACTCCCATTGCTTTACTATACAAACAGGAAAACTGAGACAAAGTAACAAAATAAGCTGGTGGCAGACTGGACCATTTTTTGAGACCTGGGTCTCCCAAACTGCTTTTACATCGAGTTCAAAGCACAGGTCAAGAGGGTTGGGAATACAGTAGTGTACGAAGCCGCTCTGCTAACTTAATGAGAACCAACTATTAAACTTTTAGGAATTTTTTAAGCCAGTTGACTTCACATTGGTAATTCACATCAGTAAATGCTACAGATCAGAGCTCCCCTACCCCATGAACTAGTTGTTAAACATTTACAAACGTATTACTGGTTAAGATCCTGGCATTTGGCTGTTAGAGATTTTCACATGGTACGTGTATACTTTGTTCTAGAGATTTGAGGATTTTGGTGAAGAATATGAATAAAACCAAACCAAACACTTAAGAGTTACAGAACAAAACAAATCTGGAGTGCCTAGTATGTCCAAGGCATTATGATAATAAGTTTTCTAAAAGATACAATTACAGTAAGATCTCAGTGTCCAGAGCTCTTAGGAAATTAATTGTTCTGGGTAGGCAAAGAGTCTGGGGGATGTTACTTTATATTTATTGAGCACCTGTTGTGTGCCAGGTACTGTGGAAAGCATAAAATATTTTTTCATTTGTTCTTCACAGGTCCTATGAGATAGGTCTTATTATTCTCATTTTACCAATAAGGAAATTCAAGCTAAGAAAGTTGACTCACTTGGCCAAGGTCTTAAATTAAGTGTCAAAGTGGGGATTCAAGACCAAGTTGGTCTGGTTTCAAAAGATGTGCTCATCCCCATATCCTGCACTGCCTCTCCAATTTCTACCATTTTAGACAAGAATTCTTTGAAAAGGTGCCGCATATTCAACGTATGTTTTTAAACAGGACATATCTTTCTTGATAATCAAATTTTTTCATTTCGAACACCAAATTAATATGTAGTAATACCTTTAGGGTTTCTAAGGGCTAGAGGGGCCCTGATTGTTCCTGGAGGGAAAAAAGAATCTCTGGGAATGCTCTGTTTTTAAATTTTAAAATCTATCATTTTATCCTTTCATAGTTAGTTGTAATTACTTCTTGTAACTCTAATATCTGCCACCTTCCCACTTCTAGAATTTGCTGTTTTATTTTATTATAAGCCTTTCCAAAGGAATATTAAGCAACTGTTAAGATGAAAACAAAAAAAGGCTGGAAGCAGCAGTCCCCGCTACTCTACCCTTTCATGTTCCCAGGTTTCGGTGACTCGTGTTCAACCGTGGTCCGAAAACATTAAATGGGCAATTTCAGAAATAAACAATTCATAAGCTTTAAATTGCACACCATTCTGACCAGCATGATAAAATCTCTCATCCTCCCGTTCGGTTCTGCTCGGGATGTGAACCATCCCTTTGTCTGGCGCATTCTGCCCGTTACTCGCTTAGTAGCCACCTAGTCATCATATCAACTGTCGCGGGATCACAGTGCTTGTGTTTAAGTCGTCCTTCTCTTACTCACCAGCGGCCCCAAAGCACTAGAGCAATGATGCTGGCAATTCAGATACCTCAAAGAGAAGCTTTAAAGAGCTTCCTTTAGGTAAAAAGGTGAGAGTTCTTGACTTAATAAGGAAAGGGGAAAATATCATATGCTGAGGTTGCTAAGATCTATGGTAAGAACTCATCTTCTATCTGTGAAATTGTGAAGAAGGAAAAAGAAATTTGTGCTAGTTTTGCAGTGCTACAACACTGCAAACTACAGTTAAGGCCTTGGTGCGTAAGTGCTTAGTTAAGACGGAAAAGGCATTAAACTTGTACATATATTTTGAGAGAGTAAAAGAGAAAGAGAGAGAGAGACCTCATTCACACAACTTTTATAATAGTATATTGTTGTAATTGTTATATTATTGGTTATTGTTGTCAATCTCTTACTGTGCCTAATTTATCAATTAAACTTTATCATAGGTATGTGTGTATAGGAAAAAACAAGGTATATATATGGTTTGATACTATCCAGGGTTTCAGGCATCCACTGGGGTCTTGGAATATGTGCCCCACAAATAAGGGGGGGACTACTGTATTGATAAGGAATATCTCCAAATATACCATAGTAAGAGGCAAGATACAGAACAGTAAATAGAGTGCACTACCATTTACGGCAAAGAAGAAAAAAACTGGGGAGGGGGTAATAAATGCTTCTATATTTGGACTAAGCTATTTCTGGAAATACCTTTAAGAATCTGGTCAACAGAAATTACTTCGGAGGAGGGATGGGAAATCTGTTTTCTCTGTATAGGCTTCTGGACTCTTTTCTCATTTCTTATAATATTTATGTAATAGCAATTAGCAAAAACACACTTTAGAGTTTTCAGGTTCTAAGCAAACTGTGAGGGGGAACAACTATCTTAGAAGTTCGATACTTAAGCTTAGATGCTTTGTTGCATCTCCTCAGGATGATCCAAATCTCTGTTTTTCCTGGTTCTTAACTGTGTTCACATTTGTAAGGTGTTTGGCACACTAAGGACCAGGCCTTCTACTTTTACCTGACTTAACAGTGTCATTGGAGAGATTAGACATAAACACACCAGTTAAAGAGAAGGTATAAATCACTGCTCTCTCTTGCTAAAATAGGAAGTGCCACAGTCAGTGCTTGTGTTATTAGTTACAGTACTTCCAGGAGCCAAAGAAATTTGGTCAAAAGAAGGATATGGCCTGAGTTTCTTGGGCTAAGGAGACTATCAAAAGACAAGGAGAGCATTCCAAATGGTGGAGGGGCATGAACAAAACTAAGTGTAAGAAAGCATCATTCCTTAGGTAGATGAAGGATGTTTGTAAGATAAGAAATTAGAGAACATGCAGGCAAATGAGGAGGCCTTGAAATTTAGACTTAAAGTTTCCGAACTGAAAAGTTAAGGAATGGAAGTTGTGTTTCATCTAGGGACAGCGTACCAGAAAACAGAGATGTGAGGCAGAAGTATTCAATTAGGGGATTTATGTCATGTTCAAACATCTCCCTAGAATGTGAGCTCCAAGAGCAAGGAAGCTTGTCGGGTTTGCATCTGTCTATGTCACAAGCATCTCGACACTTGACACTATACCAGACACTAATAGAAAATGGACAGCCCATCACAGGGCAAGAGGACCTACACTAGGTAATAGTGAGAAACAAAGAAACAATTTCGAGTTGTTTTGTTTTTTAAAGGATCTACAAGAACTGATGCTTAAGTGAATTTTAGCTTTCAGGGAAAAGAAGGAGCCAAAGATATTTTAAAGATTTCCAGTTAGAAAAAATGGTGGAGGAGGAACCTCCTAAAACTAACACTTGATTGTATGCATTAGATAAAATTTGATATTTTACACCTATATGGTATCAATACAAGTACTGAAGAGTTAAATATTTCTACTTAAAAAAAATAGTCTGTGACATTAGTAAATGTCTAAACACTGAAAATATGCTTATCCTCCATTCTCTACCATGTATTCCTGGCTGGAATCTCATACGACATTACATGGCTTTATCACTCACCTGGAAGACTGGTCATATCCTCTGCCTTCCAGCACGTACTGTGTTTGCCTTACACGATGGAAATGTTATATATGGGCTATACATTTAACAAGGCAATCATCTATCCCTGTCCGACAGGAATGGGCATCCCTCCAGAATGCTTGGCATACCCAATCAGCAAATACAAATAAGCTCTAGAATCTGCCAGATTTCTGCAACTGAATATCCTCCTTCCTTAGAACTTGCTTAGAACTCAGTCTCTCTGAATTGGACCATAATGGTCTCTCTAAAGCTGCTGCCTACCACATTTCACATTTTTGTTATGAACACTTAAGCCTCCCATCCATCAAGGCTTGAAAGCCAATTCATGTCTGCTCCACCTCTTTATTCTTACCACGCTTGGCACGCTGCCTTGCATTCGAGCCTGTTTTAAGAAACTTGGTTGAAGGTATGAACACATGATGAATGCATGAAGGATTACAGTAACTTTCAGGAGTTTCTCTGCTAGGGAGAGTAATTCAGGTCATGTATCCATTGACTATTCCCTTAGCAGCTACGGCAGGCATTGCTAATTGTGCGAGAACTTTTTTTTTTTCCCTCCTGATGCACCTCAGGCTCTCAAAGCATTCACCACCAGTCAGTCAAAATTCACCCACAAGATGAAACAGATTTGTCATCCCTGAACTCTGTCTTCTTTTTTAAGTTCAAATTTTGTATCATTTTAAAAGTTTTTCAGGTAAGCCCAAAAGAAAAACCTGAAAACATTGATAAAGTCAAAACTAAATCCAGAACGAGGAACTTATATATATTTTTTCCTTTTGCATTTAAACTTGGTAAAGATACCTAGCATATTGTGAGCACTAGATGAAAAAAATGTAAAATAAAGAGCTCAATATTTCTCCATGATCTTTTCATTGAACAAGTGCTAAGTGCCTTTAAGGAAAATGTGGCACCACATCTAAAAGATCAGCAATGAAATCTCTCAAGAAAAGTTCATCTCTGTTCCCTTTCAAAAAAACTTCTCTATCTCCCAGTTTCCCTTGCACTGTAGATGTCTTTTTCTCAAAATAAAGATAAATAAATATCAAATACCATGGAGTCATTTGTCCATACAGCACACAACTGAATCATATAAAAAATTGTAACAATTTTTCTAGAAATATTAATTCACTCAAGATGAACTCCAGAGCTCAGTACTATGTATATATTTTTATTAAGTATATTTTTTTAAATATTTTCATTCTAATGAGGTTAAAAGATCCACTTTAATGTACTGTGACTTGAATTCCTACCTGATGACAAAATTAACTACTGTGTGGTATTGCTAAGAACGTTTTTAAAAACTATATCTTTTAAGAAATAAGAGATCAGATGACAAACTGTTCACTGTCACATACTGTGGCCAAAAAAAATTAAAAGGGGAGGAATTACGTTTCAGATGACAAGTTGTTTGGGCTCTTTCTTTTTGTTACATTCTGCTTAACTAGTACCTGAACATCATAAACATGTGCAAACTACTGCAAAAAATTAGAGGCTGTAATATTTTCAAATGCTTGCTTTCCATCTTAGATACTGCCAAGTCTACTGCTTTAAATACAATTAAATATCACCTAAAACTTCAGCTTCAAGGCACATTAAGACGATGTCTTCACAAATATTAAAACAACTGATCAATGAAGTCAATGTGTTTGGGGCAGCAGCAGTAAGTCAAATGAGATGGTCCATGCTGCTGCAGACAAAATTACCAGCTGACTGGAGCTGGGAATTCATAGTTTCATCTTAGAACTAAAATTCTCATGCAGTCTTAGAGAACAAGTCATTTTTACAAATTACTTGGCAATCATGCATTTCAAAGACAGCCTCTCAAATTGCCAGATTAAAAAAAAAAATTACGAATTATAAAGGATCTGTACACTTTCCTTCTTTTCTAAATTCTATTCTTCTCTAAACAAATATATACCACCAAGTAGACAAACAAAATCTCAACAATACTTTTTTAAAAAGAAAGAAAAAGAAACTATAATAACTTGTACCATAACAAAGAAATTGCGGGAGGAGTGTGAGCTGGCAGTTCTGCCAAAGCTAAATGTATTCCACATGGTTAGTGGCCGGTGAATCCTGAGAAGTGGGGGGGGGGGAGAAAATCTGACACGTAAGGCCTCAAAATGAACATAATCTACTAGATCCACTCTGCTATGATTCCGGATACACATTTTAATAGTGATTAAAACACATGGGACTGCACAGAGCCTCGTGTCAGGATGTTTCTGTGTCCTTTAACATGTGAACATACCAGGTCAAACATAACGTGACATTAATGGTCTGGAAGCAAAGTGGATGACCTGAAACTGGGTATTTTAACAGATCTCAGAGATTCCTCTTTCAATGGTTGTGGGACAGACACGGCAGAGCTTGAATACTTACAAAGGTTGTTAAGGTAAAGCTTACACCCAAATGTGTCAGCATAAAACTACCCACTTCAAAAAGATCTTGGAGTATGTTTTATTAAATCCTGAAATGCATGTCCTGGTAAATTTCTGTATAAATCTGATTTACAAATTCCACTGAAAATGTGCCACAGCTGGCAGAATAAATGACTACAATAAATCATTATTAGATAACTATAAATCTTCATAATGACATAATGCCTAACTAAAAAAAAGTACGCAGAAGTGAACATTCGGCGAAAGAAAAGCACTCTTCGCACAGGAAAAGAAATTACAAAACTTACCATGCCAACACTACAGTATGATTCAGTGACTAAACAGGGAAATAAAATTCACATTAATAGTTCTTAAATCTGCAGTGGAGTTGTGTTCACTCTCACATCAAAACGAGTAGTACGGCAAGGGGTAATGGACTCGGGTTTCTGACGCAAACGTTCGCGCTGGCAAAGGGTAATACACATACAGCTGCATCCAATATTTTGCTAGACAATAAAAACATATCCCAGATATCAATCAGCAAGCCCAGTCCTCCCCTGCCCTGAAGCTTCATAAGTATTCCTTTAAAAATAACCTATTTTCCCACCACCACCCTCTCCTCCATAGGGAACTCCACCCTCCTTCAAAATAAACTTTAAAAAACATATATACAGTTATATTCCTGGTGATGTGGAGCAGACGGATTGTTCCAGCAATCCCTTACTTTAGATATCACTTGACATGAATCACTCCAAACGTCCCTGCCTTACTCAGCTCTCCCAGGCCTCCATTTGTCAAAGCGCAGACACCTGGTACTTGTGTCACAACCAAGGAGACAGCATTGCTCGGGCCAAGATGAGCTCCAGCAGAGCGACAGGCCCTATAGAAGTGCCGCTCACAGCCTGTGATTGCTTCCTCTGCCTCTGGGGAACCGACACTTTCACAACTGAGAGAAACCCACTAAAACGGTTCGTCTACCAAGTATTTCACGCTGCCAGTTGGTAGAATCTTTGTCCAAGTCACCACTACCCACCCTTGTTTGTGTTTATACTTCAGTTCACTACTCTTCATAAAATGAAAAGATGTCCCTGAGTGCCACTTCTACCTGTCTTTCTGTCTGCCAAACCCCAGGTGGCAAAAGTGTCTCTGAGTAAGAAACCTCTGCCTTTCCCAACAAGTGTAAGATTTACCGATATATGATACAGGAAAGTTGCCCCCATCTCAACCAATTTGCAATCTGAGCTGTGCAATAAAATAAAGGGTAAAGATGGTCTCTATTTTAGCCTAGATCAAAATATTTTTGCAAATGTGAATGGGAGGGTCTTTTCCCCCCCTGAATTTCATTTTCCAATTTGCCTTCAGTTATAAGCACAAAAAACATTCATTTTTCAATGTGTAGCAACTGTTTCGCTAAGATCCTTATTAAGTTCATCTACTCAAGAAGCACTTGGGGACTGTGGGCCCCACTGTCATGGATTTCTTCCCAGCAAGATAGCTCTTCCTTCACCTCCACTTCCATCCACACAGCCATTCTCTGCATCTCGCCCACACTCAAAGGAGAGCAAAGCATCTGTGCTACCGCCTCAAAACCTGGCACATTCCAGACCAAATAAATAACCCAGTAAAAGGATACCTAACTCTACTAATGGGAATAAACATCTAAAAGTTACATGTGGAAACAACTGAAAATATTTCCAAATAAGCAAAAGTTCAGAGAGAGAGAGACCAAGACAGCATGAGAAGACACACTGACTCAAAAGGAGAGGGTAGAGAACATGCATGGGTGCAGGAGTCAAGGGAAGGTCTGGGAGATGGAGGAGACACAGGGGTGACTGTACAATGTACAAAAAGCAATTGTCTACCATACAAGAGTGTGTGACCTAAATTTTCAGCTACATCACCAAGGAAAAGGAATCAAAAAATGAAAATGTTGACCATGGCTACGACTATGTCTTCAGTACTAATTATTTAGGGTCACCTACTGATGTCAACTCCATGATTATACAACCACAGGCATGACTTCCCCCTTCCTTCCCCACCCCACCTCCCATCTCCATAGGCAAGGCAATCTACTCCCAGGCTTGAGATACCAACTGACTGCTGATGGTCACCAAACCCCCATCCTCAGCCTGCATAACTCTTCTATACCACAAATACATTCAACGGTCTACATGTCATCACCAGGGGAATGTAGAAGAGGGACTTCAAACTTGGCATCTAAGTGTGGATCTAAGACTCCTCAAATATGCTCCTCCTCCAGAACTGCCCACCTCAGTAAATGGCACCATTGGCCACTAAGTGCTTGGAAAATAATTTTCTCCACTCTCCATCCCTGTACAGACTACCATAATTTTTTGAGGTATAATTAACATACAACATTATAAAACATGAAGCCCTTTTCCTTTCTCCTTTACTGAACCTCCCCTTGCCTTCAGAGATGGCTTCTTTCCCTGGACTAGAGTAGATTATCATCCACTCCTACAGCACCCCGTACTTCTGCTCAGCACGTGAAATTATTTAATTTCTGTCTTCCCTATGGGTCAATAAGCACTATGATAGCGGAGTTCTTTACACCTACAGCCCCAGTGCCTAATACAAACAGATTCAATAAATATTTCTGATTGAATGTCCGAACTTACTAGCTAGGGAAAGTAGAGAAGCAGCTTAAACGAGATTTAAAAGTGTGTAGGTTTACCTGTTGTACTGTTTATCTTTACTGTGATTTTAAATCTCTTGCTATACGGTATAATATCTCGAAGCCTGTCATTTTGCAACTAATTAAATAGGAAACCATTATCTGAAAGATTAAGACTCCCCATCATCATTGCTTTTTGGCTACTACTAGTACTCAGCTTATCGAGACAGATGAACTCATTTATACCCTGAGGTCTGAGTCCAATAAGTCTTGAGCAATTCCTTGACAATTGCCAAACATAACAGACATATAAATGTGAGATGCATTTGTCAAAAGCTTGGAGGCACTTCTTCAGACCTGACACAAGCAGCTACGTTCCTAATTTTCCTCAAGCCCCTTTTTCCAAACTCCACTGCTAACAACAGCCAATGCAAAGCTTGACTGTAACTTTACTCATGTTTTTCAGCCTTTACTGAATGCCTAGTACGACAGTGACACTGGAAAAAAAATCAGTCGCAAGGCCAAACTGAACTCGTTCTGTTATTTAACAGCAAATGAACTGTACCAATCCATATACAAGGAAGTCTTATAAAATACTAAGTATTTTACATGTCACCAAATCCCTTTTTTTCCTTCACAGCTTCAGATTTCAGTAATAATTTTACTCAACAAATTACGAACACAAAGCAAGGATTCATTTTCTACAGCGGCCATAATAAATTACCACTACCTCAGTGACTTAAAACATAAATTACCTTACAGTTCTGTTGGTCAGAAGTCCAACAGAGGACTCACTGGGCTAAAATCAAGGTGCTAGCAGAGTTGAATTCCTTTCAGGAGGTTCTAGAGGAAGATCTGTGTCCTTGCCTTTTCCAGCTTCTAGAGGCTGCCTACATTCCTTGGCTCAGGGTCCCCTTGCTCCATCTTCAAAGCCAGCCACGTTGGATCTCTCTGACCTTTCTTCCAGTTATGTCTCTCTCTCTGACCACAGCTGGGAAAGGTTCTTTAATGAGTCATGTGATTAAATTGGGTCCACCTGGATAATCGATGATGTTCTCCCCATCTCAAGGTCTTTAACATTAATCACACCTGCAAAATCCCTTTTACTATGTAAAGTAACATATTCCTAAGTTCTTAAGAGTTAGACATGGTTGGGGGAGGCCCTTATTCTGCTGTTACTTTTCACAAAAAGCATGCACATTTTTCAGGTTAATATTTCTCACCTGAGAGTTAATAGCATATATATAGCCAAGGCACAATATATCAATCAATCTTATTTTCATAACCAAAATCTTTGAAGAATCTACTGGTTTTACTTACACCCACAGATGTAAGAATTAAATAAACCTTTGTTTTAAAAAAATTACTATTTAACTTATCTTTCATTTGAATGGGAAGAGGAAAAGTACTCCAGGGTCAACATGTATGTTTTTGCAATAAACATAGATTCCAGAGGGAATGTGTTCTGATTTTTCCAGTGATAAATTCCAGAAAACTAATTCATCTTAAAGTGGGTTATAACACTTAACTTCATGATAATCGTTTTCAGTTCACACCAAAAAGCAACATACAGAAATGGATTACAGGTTACCACTGCCAACAGCTGGCTATAATCTCATACTTCAGTAACAAGGAAAATGTGATTTTCATGCAAAAATCTTAGTAACTGGAATTGAGACTTACTTAGTTAATTGCTTTTAACATTTTCTACTTTGTTATGAAAATGTTTTTTTCAGAGAGGATCAAGGACCACACCTGAAGCTGTTTTATTCAGGGGCAGTATGTTGGACTTTAATGGAAAAGTATATATAGTTACTTTTAAGACTTCAGGGACAGAAAAACCACCAAACAGATTTTTTTCCAATTTTTATCTCTGAAATCTTATCATTTTGATAGAATGTAAGGTTTCAAACTGAAAAGGACTGACCATTTTCAATATGAATCAGTGTTAGTGTCCCTCACAATACACAGTGAGAAATAAAAAAAGGAATACTAAACACAGGTTAAAAACAAATCTTCAAGAGAACCATCATTCTTAACCATGCCATTTATACATAATTCAGTTTTATTATTACATATTTTAAATCTGTGAGAGCATGCCACAATCACATTTAAAGCTAGAAGTATGTAAATATCATAGAGCAGCTCAATTTGTGGAGACAGAAACTCTTATGAGCTAAGTATTTTCTGATTTTTATTTGCAATGAGAATGTATTACTTCTATAAAGAAAAATAAGTCTGTGATAGCTGCCTGCTGAAAGCCCATCCACTCCCACACCCGTGGGGGAAAACAAGACACAAGTGTCCTAACAGAACCCATCTAGGCATGCCACTAAGTGCCCATCTTCATATGAAAACTAAGGTGTCAAAGACAAATTCAACGTAACAGCTCAAGATGAGTAATTACCAAAGTATTGGGTTGGCCAAAAAGTGCCTTCGGTTTTTAAGTAAAAACAAAAGACACATTTTTCATTTTCACCAAGAACTTTATTGAACAACATATTCACCCTTTTGTTCCATTTTACCTTCTGCCATTTTCCAGGTAACTTCATAATTCCATCTTCCAAAAACTTTTTATCTTTTTCAGCAAAGAACTGTTCCAGGTGCCTTTTACAGTCTTCCAGGGAATTGAAATTTTCTTGCATTAAGAGAATTTTGTAAATACTGAAATAAATGGAAATCTGAAGGTCCAATGTCTGGCAAATACGGTGGATGAATCAGAACTTCCCAGCCAAGCTGTAACAGTTTTTGCCTGGTTAGCAAAGAAACATGCAGTCTTGTGTTATCCTGTTGGAAGATTATGCATTTTCTGTTGACTAATTCTGGTTGCTTTTCATCCAGTGCTGCTTTCAGCTGGGAGCAATACTTGTTGGAATTGATCATTTGGTTTTCCGGAAGGAGATCACCATAGAGGACTCTCTTCCAATCCCACCATATACACAACATCACCTTCTTTGGATGAAGACCAGCCTTTGGTGTGGTTGGTGGTGGTTCATTTCCCTTGCCCCATGATCTCTTCCATTCCACATTGTTGTACAGTATCCACTTTTCATCACCCGTCACAATTTATTTTAAAAACAACGTTTCCATTACATTTAAGTAGAGAATCGCATGCGGAAATACGGTCAAGAAGGTTTTTTTCACTTAACTTACGTGGAACCCAAACATCAAAGCGATGAATGTGATAATGTTGGTGCAAATGATTTTCAACATTTGATCTGGATACTTTGAGTATGTCGGCTATCCCCCACGTGGTATAACGTTGATTGTTCTCAATGAATGTCTCGATTTGATCACTGTCAACTTCAACTGGTCTACCCGACCATGGAGCACTGTCCAGCAAGAAATCTCCAGCATAAAACTTCACAAACCACCTTTGACACGTTTGGTCAATCACAGCACCTTCTCCATACACTGCACAAATCTTTTTTTGCATTTTAGTTGTGTTTTTACCTTTCTTGAAATGATAAAGCATATGCTGAAAATGTTGTTTTTCTTCCATCTTCAATGTTAAAATGGCTACATAAAAATTCACCAATTTTGATTTTATTCCTTCATCCATCCATCCATCCATCCATCCATTCATTCATTTATGGCTGCATTGGGTCTTCGTTGCTGCACGTGGGCTTTCTTTAGTTGAGGTGAGTGGGGCTACTCTTCGTTACTGTGCACGGGCTTCTCATTGCGGTGGCTTCTCTTGTTGCGGAGCACGGGCTCTAGGCACGCAGGCTCAGTAGTTGTGGCTCGCGGGCTCTAGAGCGCAGGCTCTGTAGTTGTGGCGCACGGGCTTTGTTGCTCCACGGCATGTGGGATCTTCCCGGACCAGGGCTGGAACCCACGTCCCCTGCATTAGCAGGTGGATTCTTAAGCACTGCGCCACCAGGGAAGTCCCTGATGTCAAGTTTTAAATGCATGCTGATATGACAGCTGTCACATACAATCTAACAAAATTGTTTCAAATGAAGTTAAAGACAACTAAGTGCTACTAGAGCCTTCTTACAGATAAAACTGAACAAGCCTTTTGGCCAACGCAATACCATAGCTGTACTCACTACTGACTCACAGAAAATGTACTCACTATTGGCTGGGATATAGACAAGTTGTTGAATAATTTGTACATCCTCAACCAAAAAAAAATAGGTAATTATGTGAGGTGATGGAAGTGTTAGCTAGCCTTATTTTGGTAATCATTTCACAATATATACCTGTATCAAATCATCACATGCACACCTTAAACTTTCATGTTATATGTCAATTATATTTCAATAAAGCTGGCCAAAAATATTGTACATCCAAGTTTGTGATCTAAATCCTGCATTCTCAATAGGGGAAAATTTTATTTTGATATTACAGTACTGTGGTCTTCCAAAGCTCAACCCTACCGAACAAAATCTTATTCCTTAGGTTTTATGGCGGGGTGGGGGTGGGGGGTAGGCAGCGATTAGGACAAAATGCCTTAAAGGCTCCTTAGACCCTGATAGTGAAAAAAGGGTTGAGAAACAGCCCAACCCAGGGTAAATCCAACTCTGTCCATCAATCGTAGGAATAAGAATACCAGGAAATCCTTACAACCACATAGCTAGCTACTGCTTCATGCCGATCCACTCCCACGGCCCCACTGGTTCTGGGGCATCTCCAAGGCTGACCCATTTTGACTCCTCAGGAAATACAAAAAAAAAAAAATCACAATAATCCATTTAGGTCATCTGTGAACTCCTCAGGAGGTGTATCTAACCACAAAGGAGATGGTGGCATGGCAAATTGCTTTAAATTCTCTTTGGGCTCTAACAGAATATGAAATTGTTGACATGAAATTTGGGGAGGAGGAGAGAAAAACAAGGGGAAAATAGTGGGTGCTGCAGTATCTCTTCAAAAAACAGTAGTAGCATTAAACAAAAAAGTTTTGTTAGCCCTGACCCACACTCAAGAATCTTCACATACGGGGATAAAAAGATAAAAAGAAAAACATATTTCAGGTATAGAGGCAGCAATAGCTAGCCACAATTTAAGAGGTAATTTCATTTGTGTTACTCTCGATTCTGAGAAACTAATATTATATCTATGGCAACCATATGTCCCTGATTTTCCACAACAATCCCAACTTCATGTAATTGTACTCTTCCCCCACCATCCCCAAAACAGTGATTCTTTAAATACAAAACTATGATCTCATCTAAGGCTTTCCACACAAATCAATACCAGAAAATCCACTGTTAGACCCTAATACTTGGGGGCCAGGGGAAAGTTGGAAAAGCATATCATTCTAGTCATATTTAAAAGCAACTTACTTGTAACTTTAGGATTCTAGTTACTGAAGAAAAGTTGAAAAAAAAACAGGGATTTCCCCAGTGGCACAGTGGTTAAGAATCCGCCTGCCAATGCAGGGGACACGGGTTCGAGCCCTGGTCCGGGAAGATCCCACATGCCGCGGAGCAACTAAGCCCGTGCGCCACAACTACTGAGCCCACGCGCCTAGAGCCCGAGCTCCATAACAAGAGAAGCCACCACAGTGAGAAGCCCGCACACCACAACGAAGAGTAGCCCCGGCTCGCCACAACTAGAGAAAGCCCACGCACAGCAATGAAGACCCAATGCAGCCAAAAATAAGTAAATAAATAAACATATTAAAAAAATAAAATGTTGAATTAATGTGTTTTTACCAATCCATATTTATTTTAGAGCTTCTTAATTCTTCAGTACTTATAATTGTTTCTGTAGGCTTCCTCGCACAGTATTTTTGATGAACAGAAATATCTTATATTTCAGACCACAACACAACTCTTTTTTCCTTCATCCAACTACAAGGTACGGTGTTTGAGGGACTAGTGCTTTGTAGCTGACCCAACTGGACATGCCACCAAGTTACATGTAGATGAAGTACAAGAACAATCAGCCCAGAAATAAAGTAGTGAAAGTAAAATATATCATGGGCAAAGTAAAATATACCAGAGTATCAAAAGTTTAAAAGAATGAACACAGAAAGTAGTAAAATCTCTCAACCAATAAACATCAATAGAGTCGCCCTCATTAGTTTCCGAAAGTTAAGGACAAAGGACTGGGTAGGTTATTTTAGAAAAGTGACACCTATGTGATCAAAAGAACCTGGACTCCAGGAAGCAAATTCTTCACTCTGGGAGGTGAGGGTTGATCTTTTATGTTCTCATGGACATGGTCAAGCTGGTGCCATCCAAGGCTATACAGAAGTACATCTCCTCCTGGAATGTTATATGAGGTGTGAGGGAGGAACTATTCAAGACAAAATGCCAGAGGGGGCTGCGATCTAAGAAACATAGTCATCTTGTACAAATGCCTTTGAACACTAACCAAAGACATGCAAAGACCTTTACCCACGCTTCCCTCAACTTTTTCTTCGATTTCTTAGAGAAACAGTATTTCAAAAAAACAAAGAAAATGAAAGTTATAAATGGGGAAGAATCAAAGCCCACAATCCTCTTTAAAACTCCTGAATATGCGTTCCAAAGAAAGGGGAGATGAGCATCAGGACGGGTACCAAGGTAGTTCACACTTTAGGAAGATCAGTACCAGCAGCAGCTCCTGGGGAAAGAATAGGAGGTGGACCACAGTCATCTCCCATTTGCCTCCTCATTTTTATCAATTTTGCTCTTGGTTTTGTTTTTGCTTTTTGCTCCCCAAACTAACAGAAGGAGGGAGGAACAGAGCATGGCCTCAAGAGTAGAGAGATAGGTAACCTGACCTCTTAAAGTCCCCTGCCAACAACTGAGTCCGGAGAGCTCATTTGAGATTTAACTATTGAGCATGAAGAAAGCTCCCCTTTGTATATGGCACTGTAATAAAATAACAGTAATGAAGATGCCTTGCATCTACTGCCTTATACCTTACTTAAAGTGCTTAATAACTTTAATGGATTGAAGCATCCCTATGAGATCAAAGGCAGATATGATCATTTCCAGCCTACATAATAGAAAATCAAGGAAGGAAGGTTAAGTAACTCGACCAAGCCCCACTCATCAATACCCTGTTCTGATAACAGTTAAGGGGCTGCTGGAGGGCTGCTTAGCTCAATGTGCTGCTTAGATGGCTGCTCAGTGAAGTCTAACTCAAAATAACTCTCTGGTTTGGGAGTTATGGTGACACTGGCTTGAGAAAAGAAATCTATTTAAAGTTGATATCAGCGAGGTCCAAAGGGCCCCACAGAACCTATCTGCAGACAAACTGATTTTTATATAAAGCAATTTTCTTCCCTTCAAGTTTTAAGATCCACCCCCTGCCAAATATTACAATGCAAAATTGCCTTGAGATAAGGGTGATTTTATGTGAAGTTGGAGAATAAACAAAATATACAGGATGAGGGGAAAGGAAAGAGATCCTATCAACAGGGTCTTCTCCAAACTGGTGGTGAGTGGAAGAAAACTGCAGAGCCTGTTACTTCCAGATGATAAAATCGAACCTTCCTACATCCCATTAAATCTGTTAAAGATGAACACAACACACCCAGCTAAAGAATGCTCAAGTATCATGTCACAAAGGGCCGCAACAACATCTTTAACCATTACAAGGCCCGAAGTTTGAAACTGCAGAGCTGCACATGCATTTGGTCATGTTCATGTTTATGTACGTCATGCCCTCCTGCCATAAAAAAAATCACTCCCCACTGGAAGACTGTACCAGGGGAAAAAAAATAACCTCATCCTAACATGAAATCTCTTTATTACTTATTTATTTGGGTTACCAAGTGTGTGATCAGAATTAAAATAAGAGCTGGGATTGGTTCCTAATAAAAGTTAACCTTGCTCTCTTTCCCACCCACACGAAAGTAATTCTGTTTAGAAATCTTCCCTTTTTTGGCCCCAACCCATTCTTTGGGGTGTGTAGTTCACTCACTGCCAGTAATTGCTTCCATACAATACCCTGTTTTAAAACATGTTTGCATACTTACGATGATGCACTACACTTATATTATATTTAAAACTCCAAATGGGCTTACAGATGTTATTTTCTATACTAAGAAACAGAGACTACGCATGGTGTCCCAAAGTAACAACCAGAAAAAAAGTGACCTCAATTTCATCTCCCTCTCTCTCTCCCTCTCCCTCTCCCTCTCTCTCTGAATTTTTGGCCTCCTGAACTTTTTTTTTAATTAATTGGAAGCACAAACTCATTCATCTGGGAAGAAGCTCAACCTAAAATCTGTGATTAGGCCATGAGTATATTCCTGTCATGTACCCAAATTAATATCACCTAGGTCAGTATGCATTAAGTTCTGTTGGCTAATAACCATTGCACTTAGGGCAATTTCATTGGCCCTTTTATAAGACTCATCTTTAATATAACAAAAATAGAAAAATCCTATGATAATTGTTGCTCGTATTTCCTTCCTTAAAATGACTAATACAACATTTTCAACCCATCTATGTTATCAATGTAGAAGTATACAAGTTGGTGTGATTTTATTTACCTGTATATACATACAATTCTTTTTCTTAATAAAAAGCAAATTCTCTTTCTGCTTTAAAAACAGAATTGTAAGATTTGGCATCTAAATTTGCTAAATTCAATTTTTTCTTCATGGCTCAGTGATTTCAGAAATAGGTTAATTTTCACTGTCCCCCTTCCACAAATAAGCTTATGGTCAATGAAGAAACTCAAAATTCTCCCCAAAATGAAAAGAGGGAGAAGGAGATGAGGAAGGGGGAAGGTGGTGGAGGGAGGGGGAGAGATACTCTTTGGAAGCTCACGTGTCACATACTCTGATTTTTGGAAGGTAGTACTTTTTATTTTGGCTCTTGGTTAGGGAAAGGTAGCAACTCTTTGGAGTCAGAGAAGGGATAAAAAAGCTAAGGATTAATTTTTGTATTATTCAAGCTCTACCATACACAAATATTTACTCTAGTTATAGTATACGTTGAAACCATACTATTCCAGACCCATTTGGGGGATTTTTGTCCCTGATATGAGGAACACACATGTATATACACACAAAAACACACAGTAAACAAATCAATCAACTTCAAGGAGGCTTTCTAGTATCAATAATGTGATTTTATAAATTAAAAATGTGATTGGATTTGATTCTGAAAGTGGCCCCTACAATGCACTAATTTGCTTAACATACACATATGAAATTTTAGATCTATTCTCCAGCAGCAAAAACCCACCCCTGGAAGAAGGGATAAAAGCTAAATTTTGCTTTCAAAATATACAAAAAAGGTATTACTCAACATTAAGCTATTATTAAGTTAGTAATAACATTTTAGTCAAAAAAAACTAGTGCCTTTCAAAAGAAATTACTGACTTCAGAAAAGCTGAAATATGCTCAGGTATTGAAATGCACAGAGTCACAGAATCACCACCTGGCCCCCTCCAAAACTTAATATTTAAACAAACACCAATACTCTTCTGGTAAAAGTAACAGGTTTTCTCCCATGGGCTATAATCATTCACAGACGATGCCTTAATTAAAGCTGGGCAATGAAACCGTGGATTGAGTGTGTCAAGTCAAAAAACTTACTTCTTAGCACAACAGAGTACACTCATAATTTCTTAATGTGTCCTGTTAGATCGACATATTAGCAGAGATGTAAGTGATACCACTTTTCAACGTTAACTGTGAATTTTTTCACTTTTAGTGCTTTCTGTCCCAACTTTAATGTTCTTTTAATGTAGTTTTTCCTGTGTGATGTATCATATTTATCTCTGCAGCCATCCATCACTATTTTCTTTAATTGAGGTTAATTTCTTTCAACTTGGGGGAAGGTGGGAGGAATAAGGGGAACCCTCCTTCTGCAGCTCTGGGCACGAAAGGCATCACAGCTGCTGATTTTGTAGTCATGAAGCCTGATTTTCAGGATGCTGAAATTCCTCAAATCCACCCTACTGCCCTCCAATCTGGACCTAAATCAACAATCTACTGGTATGGAAACCCAGTTCCCACCCAGAACCACTTAATGAAAAATTTCTATCTACCTAAAATCCCTCCAGCTGCAACCTAAGTCCTTTTGTTTGTTTTCACACTCATATGGCTAACAGCTGGTACCACCTTCCATGTAAAATTATTTCATGTGTTTGAAAACAGGGATTAACTCATACCTCGGTCTTTTATTTCTCCAAGGCACAAAAACCAGTTCATTTCTCAAATCTTATATACCTTTTCTACTTTTACCTCTGGCCTCGAGAGTCCTGTTGGCGTTTGGGATAATCAAGTGGCCAGAAAAAAGTGAGATACATTATAAAGGTTGGGGAAAGGGTTACTCTCCTGCTCACCTTAGAGCCTAGTGAGGGGAACTTAGGATAGACTCTGGCAGAAGGCTGGCTGGAGGCTGTCCTCCTACGAACCATGGGGGTCAGAAAGAGCTCCCCCACCCAGTTTTTGGAGCAGACCAGAAGAGGAGGGAGACCTCCCATGTGTAAATGTAGAGCCTGACCATTTTAAAAGTCACCTGTAAAAAGAGACAGACGCTAGGCAAAGGGTTTTCTCTCTAGGTGCTAATAATACTTGGCTACCGTGCATTTGTATAGTACAATTTACCTGCACATCTCTTCATAATATACCTCATTCCCTGAGGAGTCTGGGATGGTCTTGGGGGTGAAGAGGAGGGATGGAATCCACTGCCAAGCTTAGCCCAAAACACTGGGTGGTGAATTCTCTCCATATTACAAGCCAGAAGTAACTGTTTGATTTAATCTCAAGCATCCATTAGCTGCCTGACACTCAACAGGCATGTAATGAGTGTTAACTGAACTGATAATCGGAGGTGGGGGAGTGCGGATCTTCTTGGCTTGGGCAGTCCTCAGTGAGGAGGAGGCTAGACGATGCACAAAGAAAGAACATGATGGGTTCTAAGGACGGTCCATCAAAGGGATAGGGGAGCCAAAATGAAAGAAGACCCCAATCAGGCTAGTGAAGTGGGCCAGGGAGAAGTTATCTGTAGAGCTGAGCCCTTCAGGAGATCAATGCTGAGGGCAGGGACAGCTGCAGAGCAGTCAGCCGTCAGAGTTGAGGGAGATGAGAGGCCAAAGGAGACATGCGGGTAGGACTATGACAGCATCCTGTGCTCTGCCAAGGTGGTCAGATTTTATCCATAGGGTGCACAAAGTTTGCTGCGTTCTATTTTTTAATCTTATTACTGATGTTTTCAAACATATACAAATGTAAATAGTATCATAAGCCCCCTGTGAACCACACCACCAGCTTCAACAATTATCAGCACATGGTCAGTCTTGTTTCACCTATACTCTTCCCTAATCCCCTTAACCTCCCTTGTCCATCGGATACTTTTAAAGTAAATCCCAGACACAGTATCATTTCAGTGGCAAAGGCTTTTAAGACCTTACACAATCAGATCTATGTTTCAGAAGGACTACTCATTCAGGGCAAGAGGCAAAAAGATCAGTTATGTGATTTTGGCAAGGAAGTTAGTAAGACCCCACACCCAGAAGCGACAGGAAAGGTGTGGAAGTGATGGGAGATCCCAGGGAATCTTCTCCTGAAGAGACTGTCCTACACAGAAGATGGCACCTGATAGGGGAGTTCGGGAAAATCTGGGAAGAATTGAGGCTCACTGGGTTTGATGAAGACAATGAATGGAGACATTGATTAAGAATTAGAGAGGGATGCATTGGGAGTTTGGGATTAGCAGATGCGAACTATCATACAGAGAATGAATAAACAACAAGGTCCTACTGTATAGCACAAGGAACTACATTCAGTATCCTGTGATAAACCATAATGGAAAAGAATATGAAAAAGAATGTACATACATGTATAACTGAATCACTTTGCTGTACAGCAGAAATTAGCACATTGTAAATCAACTATACTTCAATATTTTTTTTTTAAAGAATTAGAGAAAAGGAGGAAATGCAGAGTTGGGAAGATATGTTTAGTGTTTGGTTCAATAGGTGTACTGGACATGTAGGTAGAATAAATCAAATGTTAGAGCCGAAAGAACTGTTGTAGAAGAAGATGAGGGGGAAAAAGCCATCTGAATTCACTGTTTGAAAACAGACTTGTGCCTGGAATAGGTACCAGAGAGACAAAGAAAGTCCCTACCCTCAGGAACTTTCAGTCCAGTTGGAGAAACAGACAGATTGTCCACACAGCAAAGAGAAATGTAAAATCAGGATTCATGTTCTAAAAGAACATTTATCAAAAGAGGGGTGTGCCTTGAAGTAGTGAAGATTGAGCTAGGATCTGAAGGAGGGTTAAATTTAAACTGGGTTGAGAACTCAGAGAATGGCAGAAAGCAGAACACTAAGAAATGGGGGCGCGGGCAGACAGCGAGAAAGTTAGGAGAGAAGCGGGGGCCGGGGGTGGCTGAGGAGGAGACGGGGGCAAACTCTCAGGTTTCTGACTGCCAGAGACCTGCAGTGGGGAGCAATGGAAGAGGATTTAGGTAAAAAGCTTTGCACCCAGGTGATACCAACGAAAGCAAGGGGCTTTCTTCGAGCATGACCCACAGGGCCCTGGAAAAGTCTAGTACCTGTTCAGATCGGTAGCTTGAACTTAAGTCAGCTTAACATCTATGTATGGTTTAGACAGGCAGCCCATAACTAATTCATTCTGTAACTCTTCCTTTCAGTGTCCTGACATGCCCACAGGTCTGCGAGCTTCAGGGGGACCATGTCTGTCCCTGTCACTGCTGTACTCTAGGTTCTAGCACAGCACCTGGCATAAAGAAGATGGCCAGGGGCTTCCCTGGTGGCGCAGTGGTTGAGAATCTGCCTGCTAATGCAGGGGACGCGGGTTCGAGCCCTGGTCTGGGAAGATCCCACGTGCCGCGGAGCAGCTGGGCCCGTGAGCCACAATTACTGAGCCTGCGCGTCTGGAGCTTGTGCTCCGCAACAAGAGAGGCCGCGATAGTGAGAGGCCCGCGCATCGCGATGAAGAGTGGCCCCCGCTTGCCACAACTAAAGAAAGCCCTCGCACAGAAACGAAGACCCCCCAACACAGCCAAAAATAAATAAGTTAATTAAAAACAATTAAAAAAAAAAAGAAGATGGCCAATAAACAACATGTGCATGTGCTTCAGAGACATTATCTCATTTACTAGTCACAATACCGAGTTAAATAAGGGGGATCACTCTTCCTCATTTTACTGATAGGGAAAGGGCCAACAGAGTCACCTGGCTAGTAGGTGGTAGGGTCAGATAATAAACCCAAAGGACTAGGAAACAGTCACTATACAGGTATGAGAGCCAAGGGAAAGGGGAGTGAAGCTCAGGGAGGCCACACAGCTCATGATGTGATTTCAAATAATAGTAAAGGGTATGACCTTGGTAACAAAATCAGGCTTGGATCTGAAAAACCCAGCACTGTCCCTTATTAGTGACACAGTTTCTTCATCTGTAAAAAGGAGAAAAGCAGTCTCCACTTCACCAGCTTAACGTGAAGACTAGATGATGCTTCATATAAAGCATCTAACACAATGCCTGGCACACGATAAGCATTCGATCACCGTGACCTCTTACTACAGTCGTGTGGCTGGAGCTTCGTGGACATTGAAGCTTGTTGTGATGCTGAGAAAATCCTGGTGCTGATGACCCTCTACACTTAAAACAAGACTTTTCAACACAAGCTACTTCCGAAATAAGAAATCTTTCAACAGACCGTGGAAGACAAGACGCTTCCGGGTATCTGAGATCAAAACCAAAGTCCTAATAATTGCTATTCCAGAAGTTCACTTATACGGCGCCCAAGGTTTAGGTTTAAAATGTGTGTTCATTTTCGTCCAGAGACAGCTGCAAGTATGGGCATAACATGTGTCACAGCTGGCCTGCCTAGCGTATCCTGCATGAATAGTCAGCAAAAAAAGATAAGATTTTAAAGGCCCACCAACAGCAATACATGAACTATAATGACAAGACAAAGGTTCACTCCAAAGGACACTCAACTTGATAAAGGTGTCACTCTTCACAGTTACACCCCTACCGTGTATATTTTTCTCATGAAAGGATATATTTAACACTTTCTTCAATTTTCCCCGGAAATGCATCTTTTGTTAAATGACAGATAAACTTCACCAAGAATTTTAACACTGATTTTATTACCCTCACCACCCCCAATCCTCTATAAAGAGGCAACATTTCCAACATGAAAATATTTTAGCCAGCATAGTTTTAAGTTAAAGTAGTATCTTTGCCATTGTTTGGCGGGGCGGGGAGGAAGGCAGAGAGAACAGTGGGGACTAGAAATGGAAAAAGAATTTTTAAATCCCCGTTGCACTATCTACCAGATGTAAGTGAATAATAACTAATATGTCTGCAGCCTCAGCCTTAATCTTAAAACAAATGATAGTATTCAAATATAATATTTCACACATGCAAACTGATAACAGGTTTTTCCCTTCTTTATTTCTTGAAGAGTCTGTGAACGACACAATACAGAGTACAATGTATTTAATGAAAGGTTTCCAGGCTGATTTCCCTACAGGTTATTTTCTTTCTTTTCTCTGGAACCCACACGCGGGGTATACTGCAGGGACCAGGGGTGTATATAAAAATAAACTATGAGCCAGTATCAGAGCTGATACCCTTTCTCCTACAGGGGCAAGTGAATTATTAGATCTGTGTCATGAGTGTTTTTTTTTAATATGCCATTGTTCCCACTTGAGCACATTAAATTTTCCATATCCACTTTTAAACCAATATAACCTTTTTTTCCATGTTCATAATGTTCATGCTGTACATTAACAGGCAGAAAATCCAATAGCTTAAGTCATCATATTGTAGTTATATGTAAAGCTTGGTGGATGAAAACCTTTTGCATTTTCCCCCTCTTTGAACAGATGCTATACTGGAGTTGGCTGAAACCCTAGGAAAAAAATTACACCTCATGGGAAACTGTGCTAATATTTTTTTTCTTTTATGATTGATCACAAATCCATTTTGAACATTACACATTTTTTTAAAGTTTATTATAACTCTGGTTCAACATCTTCTAGCCCAACAAATTGAAGGTGTTGGAATCTTTTGGTCTGGAAGATGTGTTTGCCAATTATTTTTGTACTAGTGCACATAAACAGGGAGGACTGGATCTTAGGTATGAGTTATACATTCCTGTACAAAATAATTGTATATTCTATGAAGACTGATTCTTTTTCTGGAGAAATATACAACAACACAAGGGAAATCTTGTACTAGCAGCATAACTGAAGTGGCAAGATACAATATTAGAAAAACAGAGCTACTTTCATTACTGTGATGCTGTGTGTCAGAATGTCTCTCCTTAATGAACCTGTTTGCAATAAGACTCCGGGTGCAAAGAGGCTATTTAGAGAGACTATTGTGTCTATAGCGAGTCCTTCAAATATCTTCCCACCATTAGACATGCCGCATTGACCAATTCTGTCCTGATTGCTGTTCTTTTTACTATCAAGGGAGAGTCTTGCCCAGACAGACGGATGGATCAGACACTGCAGTTCATAAAATGTTTACACTGTACACACACACACAGTGGTACAAGCTCCAGATCACACAGTTGAATGTGGCAGTGTCACATGAAAGTTTATGACATTCCAATATCAACGAAAGGATTTAAGTTAAATTTTGGTCGTCCTGTCAACCTGTCACTCTCAACAAAAAGCCTTTTTACCCCCTCTCTTTTAGTACATGCCCATGCCCATTGCTCACATGGGAACACTTCAGGGAAACATTCTCTGTGTCATAACGTTTCTCACTCTGTTGAGATTTTTCTCCCAACTGCTGACAAGAAAAGAAGACCACACATGTCATACCATCCAAAAAAAAAAAAGAAAATGGTGAGAGAGAACACAGTAATAAAAGAAGAGTCAAAAAAGGCTTTCTAAAAACATTTTAAATTCCAACTCACGGTGACAGACTCAGAGGACAAGAGACTTGTCTCTACAATATAACTGAAGCATCTCCGGCTGAATCAGCTGCCTTTTAACCAAGTCTAAACATGAGAGGCTGAGGTGCTCAGCAGAAACTTCCTGTTCATCTTAGTCTGTACTCTGTTCTTATCAGCTACCGGGCGTTGCTGTAGCCTCACCTTTCACTCACCTACATGCCAAGTAATCCTCTACAAAAGTCCTTTCCTCTTGTGCTTTTTCTAATAGTGTATCCTTCCTATTCAAATACAAAAAATATGCCTGCCAGAAAAGGCCTTATACGTCTCCCCCATCTCAGCTACCAGGTAGAAAGAACTTCAAACGCAGAAGTCTAAATTGCCATTCGCTAATAAGTGTAACCACTACTAGTTACATCTGAAAAGGAAACAGAGAATTACACACCGAACTAACCCTGGATCCAATGAATCAAACGCACCCAATTACAGTTTCAATTCCCATTATTTTAAGATTTCTCTCTCACCTCCTCCTTCCTTCTGGGCTCAACCTTATATTCTCGAAGGTTGAGAATACAGACCGTCTCGAAGACTTGACATACAGACCATCACCTGTCCTGTAGCTCTGATTTTCAAAGCCATTTGGAATATCTGTGATTTCAAGATATTTCCTCATCCAACTTCTAAAACCCCCACGGTGATAAAACCTTAAAATAATGCCTCTATTAAAGCTACTTTGAACATTTATTGAAAACAGATAAGCCTTTCTTAATTGAGATATCTGACATCGTGAACCTGTTTAAAAAACACTTTGAGGATTTGTCTGCAGATTTAGGAGGTGAAGGGAAAGGAGAAGTCTAGCAGCAATCACTTTTTTTCCTGCAAGCAAACTAAGACTGTAAGAGATTTAAGGAAACTTGTCTTGGCCCAAACAATCCAAGACCCTCGTCTAGGAATCCAGGTGCCTTGCCTACTGTTCTTGCTCACACCAGGCTGGAGCTCTGTATCCAGTAACCTTTCCGTATTTTGCCAATAAAGGGTTTTGTTTGCTTTTTAAACAAGTGACAGCTCTACTAAAATATGCTCAGTTATATCTGCCATGTGTACTGGTGTAAAGAGAAAAAGACTATAGATAATTACAAAGAGTATGGAGAATCCAAAAATGATTCCTGTGTTCCAATCTCAAAGTATGGTCTCAGCACCAGCAACATCAGCGTCACCTGGAGGCTTGTTAGAAATGCAGATTCTCAGGCCGTATCCATGACCTACAGAATCAGAAAAACTAGGGGTAAGGCCCAGCAGTCTGTGATTAAATGAGATCGTCGCGTGACTCAGATGCATGCTCAAGTTTAATAACCCCGGCTCTTGAATATACAATATGATTTACATAGCTTCCTATTAAAACTATTTAAAATGGCTAATGCTCCTTAAGGACATAATTAACTGTCTGTAGGCCAAAAAAAAAACAGACCTAAAAGGAGGAAAACAATCCAGGATGAAAAATCCCAGTTTAGGAATATCCCAATTTAAGGCAAAAGAAAGCATAAATATGTGTCTTTTGATTGAACTATACAATAAAAACCACTCCACTGATTCTTTTATTTGGAAGAAAGTAAGCACTCTCTTTTAGATTAATAAAATCAGATATTTAAATAAACCCCAATTTTAGATGAGGTGATGGAAAATATAATGGCAACAAATTCATAAATTTAGTCATAAGGATCCATGGCAAAAGGGAAAGAGATGTTAACCAATATGAAGTGATCATTATTCAAAAGTTATAGCTCAGATAGGACAGTAGTATGCACCAAAGTCAAAATATACCATTTTGTCAAGGTAAATGGAGGTGGGGATAGGAAGAAATTAGAAAACTAGCACCAAATTAAGAGCAAAGTACGGACATGAACAGAGAAAGAGTACGTCCTACGGGTGAGAACATTACAAACGATCTGTGAAAAGTTAAGAGGGGCAAGTTTGAACTGGATCTGGCATTAAACCTCAGGGAAATTACTTCAAGAGAACTGTTAACTCAGGAGGTAAAAAGCGTATCAGAATCATCATGACTTCAAAATCAAAGCCAGCACTGTTTATAACGACCAGAAGTTAGATAAAACCTAAACATCCATTCAAAGACGACTGGTGACACTCATCACGGTCCTCCCATACAATGGCCTTCTATGAGGCCATAGAAAATTGTATAACAACCGTGATATTAACAATGAAAAATACCTACATTGGCAAGTAGAGAAAGCAATTAAACATCCAACTTCTTTTTCAAAAACTATGGGCACATATATGTGTATATGCAAAGAATAAAGTCTAGAAAACCATAAACCACAATGACCACAGCAGGTAATTGGATTGCAACTTAATTTTATCTTCTTCTCCCTATTTCTCTATTTCCTGAATTTTCTTGGTTTTTAAATGAACAATAATTATTCACGTAATGAGGAAATCATAAAGATACAGACACGTAAATGTTTTAGGAAAAAAAGGAAATAAATGATAGATTGTCTTTTTATAGGCAGGGACCCAAGGAAGTACTGCTGGTTGGCAGAGGTTTTAAAGCACTAATAAAATTCCAGAGTCTTCACAAAACCAGAATTCAGAAACAAAGCTACGGACTTTAGAAGAAAAAAAACCCCTAAACTACAGGTAATCATCATAATGTATCGATCCCTCTTTTCAGCAAAAAAAAGAGAAGGGGAGGATATCAAACTCACCTAAACCACTACATTCGAGTAATAATCCAAATGAAAAGGACATAGTTTACTGAGCACATATTATGTGCCAGATACATTCACATAATATCTCCTTAACCTTCACAGCAACTTGCAAGGTATCATCTCTATTTTGCAAAAGAGGTTGAAAGGAAACAAGCACGTTTCTGATACATAGTGGACCCCAGAGCTCATGAGATCTTTCTACTTCACCAGGCTCCAAAAGGGGTCCTTAACACCCAGTTCTTGAAGTGATGAAAGCTGAAGTTGAGGGTACCCAGGTAAGAACTTCAGAAAGGACTCCATTATCCTTTGTTAAACACAAAATCAGTACCATAGAATAGGAGGGGTGGGGGAAGGCAGCAGGGGCCTGATGTGACGCGGCCAGGCAGCCCGTGTTAAGGACTTCGGACTCCTGAGAGAAAATGACATTTTTAGAAATGCCCCTTTTTTGCCTGCTTTAGGGGATGGTAGTGGTAATGCAATGGCCAAACAAAAGATGTTGCTTAGATAATTTACCAGACATATGGAGACAAGAGCAGGTTTAAGAAGTATCCAGATGCAGGTAGAACTGACACGATGTACTGATGGATAGGATATTCTTCCTTAGACCAAACAACCATGTGAACTTAATTCTAAACTTATTTACATATTCCTTCACCACTAACAAACTTTGAAGGCATCTCCAATTTGGAATCTTGCAACTTCACTTCTTAGTTTTTGCCTTTGTAATACAAAGCTACCCAAATGCATTTAGACATTATAAAGTATTTGTTCCATCAACTGATAGATGGATAGACAAAAAATGTGACATATACTACATATAATCGAGTACTGTTTGGCAAAAGATGGATGAATCTTTAAAATATAAGTGAAAGGACTTCCCTGGTAGTGCAGTGGTTAAGAATCCGCCTGCCAATGCAGGGGACACGGGTTCGAGCCCTGGTCTGGGAAGATCCCACATGCCGCGGAGCAACTAAGCCCGTGCGCCACAATTAATGAGCCTGCGCTCTAGAGCCCGTGAGCCACAACTACTGAGCTTGCATGCCACAACTACTGAAGCCCGCGTGCCTAGAGCCCGTGCTCCACAACAAGAGAAGCCACCACAATGAGAAGCCCACGCACCGCAATGAAGAGTAGCCCCCGCTCGCTGCAACTATAGAGAAAGCCCGCGTGCAGCAACAAAGACCCAACACAGCCAAAAATAAATAAAATAAAAATAAATAAATTTTTAAAAAGATTTAAAAATAAACAAATAAAATATAAGTGAAAGATGGCACAAAATACCACATATATTAAGATTCCATTTGTATGAAATGTCTAGAATAGGCAAATTCATAGAGACAGAAAGTACATCCGTTCTCCACAGTTGCAGGGGATTGGCAGTGTCTGTGTGTGTGTGTGGGGGGGGGCATGATAGTTAAAGGGTAGAAATTTCTTTTCGAGGTGATAAAAATGTTCTAAATTTGATTGTGGTGATGGTTACACAACTCCAAATACGCTAAAAACCGCTGAAACAGTAAAAACATCCTAAGTAGGTAAACTGTACAGTATGTGAATTATATCTCAATAAATCCATTATTTTTTAAGTCTTTTTTTTTTTGAGGGGGTATTTATAGAGTACGATGCTCAAGTCTAAGGGAGACACAGGATGAGCAAATGAAGACAATAGGACTTCAGCACTAAAACAGTACAAAAATCTACAAAATATAAAACCCCCAGTGGTTCCTATTCTTAGCATCTCCTACTTGGTTCTATGCAAAATCTCCCTCTTGACATCTTTAAGAAAAAATGCTGACTTTAGAAACAATTCCGTTTTTCCTTTGGTTCTTAATTCCAGAGGTATTTATCTAATAAGATATATTCTGAATCACAGACCAGAAGTTTATTTAATCATGCAGTTAAAGAACACTCCCTAAAAGAGATTTAATTCCTCTGTTAAAAAAAAAAAAAAATTCTCTGGATAAAACATTTCTAGACATGTGAGTACTCTAAAAAAATTGGATAGAATAGTTTCACATTTTTATCAACATTTAACACTAGTCTTACTTTGCATGTCCAGCCACAATAACATCTATTGTAACTTATGCTTTTACTTGTATGGATATAATGGGAATCATTGCCAAATGTGCTCTTCAAGCAGGTGTCTTGGAAACCACTGGTCTAAATGCCAAAGATCTAAAGATTTAAGCCCTCATGTCCTCAGAGCTGTAATGCTTTTCAGGGGTGTTGGTGATAAACGAGCAGTTCATATCTACAAAAAAAGCAGGGGCATGGAAGAAAGGAAATACCTTTTTATTACCCTAGGGGAATAATCATAGACTTAATCAAAAGTTTAAATACAAATACATTCTATCACAACAACATTTAAAATTGCCAAAAGTTAGAAACCTACATTTCCAATAATAGGGGTTCTATAAATAAATAACGGTTCGTGTCAGAGTACTATACGGCCATTAAAAATGCATGTTTTACAAGTAACCCAAAGGTATGAAGGACCACTAATGTGACTTTTGCAAAATATCAGTTGCACAATAGCATATTCAGTATCATTTCAATTTTATAAAATTAAAGATGCATACGAAAAAATCTGAAATGAGAGTTACAAAATGACAAGTAAGGTTATCTCTAGGTAATATGTTTATGAATGATTTTTCATTTTTGGTAGTTACATATAATTCAAATTTTCTAAAATAATTATTTCTGTTATAAGGGATGGGGACTCATACAGTAAGTTTGTAATCATTTCTCATCTCCTCATCAAAGTAAACTGCAAAAGAAAAATGTTCTGATCCAAAATGAGAGAGTTCTGGTCATCTGAGTTTTGGTTGCCTAAAGTTTTAACATACTAGTCCCTCTACCGTGCCGAGTTCTCTCTTTACTCTGGGCTTTTATCAGAGCTGTTCCCTGCACCAAGAACATTTTTAGTCACTCTTCCTAGACCACTTCATCTGGCTAACTTAGAAGAGTAAAGAGGCAGAGATGCCACTTCCTCCAGGGCGTCTCTGGCACTCACTCCTCCTGTGTGTGCTGATGGAACCCTGGGCTTAGGGCTTGAGGGCATTTATCACATGGTACCATGGTTGCCTGGTTTCATATTTTTCTCCCCTACTACACTCTAAGGTACTTTGAGCGCAAGAAAAGAAATGTTTCTGTTTTGTTCAGCATTACACCTGCTATAGTTCACAGCACATCATATAAATTTGATAAATATTTTGGAAAAAAATGAATTTATGTATTAATGGATGAATAAAGAAGTAAACAGTCTGTCAGAGAAGTGAAGCACGCCTAATTCTTAGAAGCCTTTTCTCTGCAGTAAACCAGGGGTGTGTGTTTCATGTAATGGAAACATCAGAGTGTAGTCAGTTAGTACTTTAAGCAAAAGACAGATCTTATGTGGCTCCTGCTTTCAGAGTCCAAAAATCTGAAAAGCATGAGTCAAGTCGAAAGTTAAATATATCCAATCACAGGATATTAAATATGTTAATATCTTAAATACCCAACTTGCAAATAAACAGAGATAAGGCACAATTAAAAGAAACAAAATAGGGCTTCCCTGGTGGCACAGTGGTTACGAATCCGCCTGCCAATGCATGGGACACAGGTTCAATCCCTGGTCCAGGAAGAGCCCACATGCTACGAAGCAACTAAGCCGGTGCGCCACAACTACTGAGCCTGCGCTCTAGAGCCCATGAGCCACAACTACTGAGCCCGCGTGCCACAACTACTGAAGCCCACGCACCTAGAGCCCATGCTCCACAACAAGAGAAGCCACCGCAATGAGAAGCCCATGTACCACAATTAAGAGTCGCCCCCGCTCGCCGCAACCAGAGAAAAGCCCGTGCACAGCAACAAAGACCCAATGCAGCCAAAAACAAAATAAATAAATTTATTTTTTAAAAAAACAAAATAGAATTATACCATATTTCCTGAACTTGGTTCCTAAAGATCAGATTCAGAAGTTGCTTTTATTCATAAGCTTGGAAAAAGTAAATAAAACATTCTGCACATTGCTCACCATAAATCTTAACTTATCATTGAAAGTAAATCTAAACACAAACATAACCCGAAAACCTCCTCTAACCCCACAAATACTCAGACAATCAAAATCTGATTTCTAGGACAGCAGTTTTACTATCTGAGGACAATATTTACACAGAAGAGATAAATTATGCAAATCACAATGATTTATGCTTGTTATATCTAAGCTTACTCTTGGTATATTACAAGGTTCAAGAGTCTACAAATTTACTCAAAACTCAGGTTGTCTAATGAAACAATTATACCATTCAGGACACTTTTAATACTGATTTAGATTTAAGATCTACTTGGTAAGGTTGATCAAAGCTTCAAACACTATGCACTGCTTTACATTATCTACTTAGTACTTGATTGTAATAGCTATACAACAAATTCAAATTAAAAATTAATTCACAAATTAAACCCCTACTTATTTAAACCACTACTATATTCATCTTCCTTCCATGCTATCTAGAAATGTCTTTTAAAAGTAATTCAAATGAAATATCACTGCTGTTTTTAAAACTAGAGCAATCACTACTAATCTTAGTTATGCAACTGCCCAATTAGCCATGAGTAAATTTTCAAAAGTAAATTTTCCAGATATAAATTTTAAAATTCATTTAAAATTTTTAAAGGTTTCTTGACAGATATATTAAAGCACTGGAAGATTTTTTTAATAATTAAAAATTTCAAACACAAAGGGATTAGTACACCTCAACTAATAGTGGAAGAGCATCCGATTTCCTTTTTCTAGTGAGTTTGACAAAAAAATCAAAATTTTTGGTTAAAACAAGAAAAAAAAATCCTATGCAAAGAATGGAGGAGAGCATCACAGGAATAAGAAACAAATGTGATTATCTTTTCAGTCCAGCTCCGGGTGTGGTAGGGAAGACAGGTAATTAGGGTTTAGCGTGCCTGGCAGGGTGCTTGTGCAGTTCTCTGTAATCGTCTAGTGCTACTTTCTTCACTAAGTACTTAACACCTACCACTACTAAAAATAAGACAAAGCACTTTCAAAAATTTTTAAATCTAGTCTGGAGTATCATACAACCATACAAATAACTGTCCTACAAGGCACAAAGCATTAAGTGCCTTAAGAAAAAGACTGCAGAAAAGGAGGCATACCCAGGAACTGATATGGCTAAAACACAATATAAAAAGTGTCAAGGAGAGACTGAGGTGGAAAGATATGCTGGTCTCCTCTGAAGGAGGACCCTGAATATGGAAGTAAGGGCTTGTCCCTGAATAGAGAAGTAAGGGCTTATTCTGATCAGAGAGCCTGCAATGAATGAAGTTTGGGGGCTGAGTAGTGACAACGAGATGTTTTTAAAAGCCTCCAATCCCAAGGAGTAGAGTGTCCTGGAGGGAGCTTGAAGGTGAACTGACCAGTTACTGCAGCCAGCTTGTGGTATGGCAGTGAGACTGAAAAGGAGCCAAAGAGTGATTGTTCACTTTATAAACCATCTCTCCCATCCAATTCAACAGTAGTCATGAGACTTTTTTTTTTTTTAAAGGAGGGAGGGGATAGTTCCAAGAGACAATGCACACTAAAACAGTCAACTTCCAGGTTGTGGCAAATGATGGGAGTGGGAAGAAAACAGGATGAAAAAGATCACTCGGGTGTTCAGGCCTGTGAGACCAGAAGAATGACGGTCACTCCTAGAGGTGGAGTAAGGTTTGTGTGTGTGTGTGCTTGTGCTACAAAGCATTTCACAGAGACAGCTTTCTGGTGTATTTTTTGAAAAGGGAATGTGCTTGCACATTAGAGATGAAGAACTAGAACCTTAAACTCACCTTTGCCAAACCCAGCTCTCCTCTAGTTAAGGTTAACCTGTGCCAGCTGCAACGTAGGACTAGACTACCCAAGCCCTAAGATATCTCTCCAGCAACGTTTCTTGTTGAGGCCTTCACCTGCTGATTGACACGATGGATGAGCAGCTGCTCTGCATTTTCAGAGGCCAGAATTAGAAAAACTGAAAGAAGTTACACTGCAGCTGGAAGGCCAGAGAAAGTAACTGGATCAGGTGACTAATTCAGGTGATAGAAGCTCTTGCTATGTATTTCTCGAAAGGAACAACTCAAGGAGATGCAGGTGAGGTAAGGTCTAAAGCTTACACACTTTGGGGGACCCTCTTTAAGAGAGAGCATGCAAAAACACATGCACCCTTTACAAAAAGAAATGACCTTGAGAACACATTTGCTGGGGCCCTTCCCAGGGCTTTGGAGGAAAAGTCTCCTCTGTGCACAAGCCCCACATTCAGAAGAACTGCAGAGCTCAAGGGCCACCTGAGGGCAATCTCAGGAATCCCAGACACTCCTGTTGTGACAAGAAGAAGCAAACTTTCCTGGACGGCACAAAAAGAGTTAAAATTACCCAAGAAAACACAGGCAAAAAGAGATGAGAGGCTTAGACTCACTGATTACTCTTATAAGGATCTCATTTGACAAGGGTAAAATACAAAGAAAGCGTGTGCCAGTTTTTACAGAAAACATATGGGAACTTACCTGGGGAAATTTGCTTTCTCTTAACAGAACAAGGAGTCTTTTCAGGTATTTTAAGTTGAAATTGAGAAGGGCATTTTTAATTACAGTAAATGTGGAGAAAGAGTAAGCCACAGGAGAATGGTGACCATAATGCGTTAACATTCAACTTCATTCCTGGGTTGGGTGGATGGAAGAGACTAGAACAGGAGCTATATTTTTACATACAAGAACCCACTATACAAAGAAAGAGAGAAGGAAGGGAGGGAATAAAGGAGAAAAGGAAGAAAGAATAGAGAAAAAACAGAAGAAAAACATCAGTCTCTCGACTTGAATAAGCCTACAAGAGGCACTTTTCTTTAAAGAAAGGTTACAAATGTCACAGACAATCAACTTATCCCCCAAATTTTGGCTCCTCAAAATAAAATTACAAAAAGTATGACATGTAAACTGTCAAGGCAAGAGCGTCCTTTTCTGTCCCAGATGCCCTGTGTACTCAAGTTTCCACGGGGCAAGTTTATCAGCACTGTGTCTTAGCTCTGAACCCCAAATGCAGACAGTGAGATGCCCTGCACTGAAAATGGAGGGGGTGAGCTCTGGTGGGTACAGGTGGGGCAGGAGAATCAAAATCACAACAGTTAGCACCCCAGTGAAGGTCTTTGATCTGTACCACAGTAACGTGAATCCCACAATAGTCCTAGCTCCTCCCCCACCCCAAAATGCAACTCTCACCCAGCTGGTCGGGCATCTTCTTCTCTCCCCAAATGTTAACGGGAAGAGACGGGAAAGAGCACAAGATCGGACAATGACCAAATACGACAGGCTGGAGAACAGTAACAGTGATTCCAGGCTCTCTTGGGAATAATAAAGTGACAGAGGGGACAGGAAGAGAGCCAGTTAGTACATTCCCAGACAAGAGAGAGCTGAGGCCAAGGAAAAGGAAGGAATTAAGCACAAATTTTGCCAGTCTGCCTATGTCAGCAAAGTTATTCTTCATTAATATGAAACTGACAAGCAACTGAGACAAAGGTACAAAATGTGCAAGAATGGCAAGAGCCCTGGGCAGGGGGAAACTAGTTCTGTCTCCATCATCGTCTGTGATCTTCAGTGAGTCACCTCAGAGCCTTCTCTAGACTCCATCTCTCTTAACTGTGAAATGAAACAATTCCCAGAGCTGGCATTCTAGAACTTTAAAGACCTAATGGTGTAGATAGAAGAGTACGGACTCTGGAGCCAGACTACCTGGGTGTGAATTCAAGCTCTGCCAGTCTGTCTGACTTTGGGAAAGTTACTTGACCTCTCTGTACCTCAGTTTCCCTATCTGTGAGACACAAGAGAAATACTCTACCACACGGAGCTGCCTGAGGATGAAATGCTCTGTTAGCTGTAATTACAGATGTGGTCTAATTTTGTAGCCAGTACCTTTTGGGTATAAGCAGTTGTGTGGTGAATCATCTTTCTGAAAAGTTCTTCCTCAGAGGGGCAAACACTCTACCCATCACTTTTCAGGGTGCTTCCCTTCCTAGGCCAGAGATAAGCATTATTAATCAAGCACAGAATTCTCCCATTAGCCTGAACGCAGGCCTTGGAATCCTCACTGAATCAAAGCATACCCAGAAAGGGAGTCTGCCATATCTTAAATATGGCTAATATTATGTTCTTTCATCACTGCTTCCACCCCATATGGTTCAAACGGGTTCAAATGTATTAATAGCATCCTCAAAAAAACACAGTTCAAGAGAACCCCTTTTGGTGAAAAGGATCTTTACAAAAGAGAGTCCCCAGCCGGTAGGCTAGATGGTGACTATTGAACTCTGACCTCTAGCTCCATGAACCAAGCAAACCATAGCTTCTCTAGAGACATTTACACTGCCATTTATGGAAAGCAATGGGCAACCAAAGATGAACTGAGTTACCTAATACTACTACATGAACAGCACATTCTTCATGTTACAGTTCAGAGCCCAAAGCAAGGCCTTGGGACCAAACTCCTGATGATGTGGTGGGATGAAGGAAAAAAGGAGCCCTTTAACTAAGCAAGGTCAGCACTTAGCAAGTTTGACCCAGGCAAAGCTCAGAGGATAAGGAAGGAGATAAGGCAACACCTTCACGTGCGCACACCCTGCTGGGCTCCACCTCAGGATTATCCCACACTAACCCCCTCAACTCGGCCGACATGCAGGGTCTCCTCTTCCCTACCTGCCTTTGCTCCTGTGTTACTACCTGTATCAGGTAGCTGGGTTAGGACTGATTCTACCTCCTATATACTTCTTAAACCAAGCCCTGCCTCTGCAACTCCCCTCCATCAGCACCTGGCTAAATTACAGGGAAAGCTTCTGGTCTCCCTCCTCTCAAATCCACCCTCCCATCAAATCTCACAGATAATTCTCCTGCTTAAAACCCAAAGGCTTTTTTTTTTTTAAACATTCAACAACAAGGATGAATCTCAAAAGTATTATGCTAAGTGAGAGAAGCAAGACTTAAATGGTTACATACTAGATGATTACATTTATATCACATTCTGGAAAAGCCAAAATTATAAGGACAGAAAACAGGTTAGGGACCTGCCCTGGTGGCGCAGTGGTTAAGAATCTGCCTGCCAATGCCGGGGAACACGGGTTTGATCCCTGGTAGGAAGATCCCACATGCCGCGGAGCAACTAAGCCCGCGAGCCACAATTACTAAAGCCCACGCACCTAGAGCCGTGAGCCACAACAAAGAAAAGCCACCGCAGTGAGAAGCCCGCACACCGCAATGAAGACCCAATGTAGCCAAAAATTTTTTTTAATAATAAATAAAATTTTAAAAAAAAATAAAAGAAAAAGAAAACAGGTCAGTGGTTGCCAGGGGCTGGGGGCGGAAGGAGGGGTTCATCACTCAGGAGCACTGAGGCGTGGTGTAAATGGCTCCTCATCTTGACTGTGGGGGTGGTTACAGGGCGTAGATCAAACACACTAAATGATACATTAAAATGGGTCAGTTTCACTGTGTATAAATTATACCTTAATTTAAAAGAAATTACAGAGAAATCCTAAGGGTTTCCCAATGCCTACAGGATTGCTGATCTGTCCCCTATATCTTGCTTTCCACATTGCAGCAACAATCAACTTTTCAAAATGTCCTGTGCTCTCCGTGCAGAAATTTCTTACCACTGTCTGGCTCTTAAAACACAGCTTTTCCATATTAACTACTGAGTCCTCCAGGCTGTCTCCCTGCTCTCCCAACCCTCACGCTCCCAGGCTAATAAGTTAGATGCCCTTCCTCTAGGCTCTTACAATGTCTGGTATCTCCCTATCACTGTATTCAAAGAAATGTATTATACATATTACTGATAACTGCATCTGTTGTGATATAATGATCTTGTCTCTCATTGATCAATTGAAATGTGGATTCTTCGAGAAAAAGAACTACTTTTTATTCACATGTGTGTATGCAGCCTGGTACTTGGCAGACACTCAATACATCTATGTTGGAATGATGTTTCATAAGGCATCACTGTATCATTGCATCCCCACCACTTACAAGAGTGCCCACTTGGCTTAATAAATACTGGCAGCTCTTGCCTTGCACAGTAATATGAGACCGTAAACATGACCGTGCAAGCTGAAACCATGCAGAGCGATCTTAATAATCAATAGAAAAATTATAGTTTTTCTATGACCTTTAACATTTTTTTGTCAAAAACATTAAAAATCAGTTATATAGGGATAAGAAGATGAACGAAGTAAAACATTCATTTAGTACACTGTAATTTAAAACATTAGAAACTTTGAGAATTAAAGTGTTTTATTTAAAATAACATATCAAGAGCAGTCTGAATAGTTTGAACAGTGCTGCCTTCTTCTCACTGTATAATTTAAAATACAAGGTATACAAAAGATACCTTTTGTATACCTTGGTGAATTGGCATACTCCTGTCTAAGTGTGGATTAGCTTCCAACATTTTATCCTTTGTGTTTTCATTGTCCTGCAGTATCTCTGAGGAGTTTTCTTTAATACAAAGTTTTCTGCCAGCATCCTTTGCTCTGTTATGTTTTCATCCTTGTTGTCACAATCACATTCCTAATTTACAAGAGCAAGTTCCTTTTCACTGAACTCATCCTGCTACATACATAGAGGCTCTAGAACAGTGGCATGGTTTACACTCCTGTAGTCAGCTACTTTTCCTATAACTTTATTTATGAATGGCTCAAATTTCACTTCCAGTGTTAGCACTTTTAATTTCTTTGCCGCACTATGCAGCACTTTTATCTTTGTCCACCAATTCCCTCTCTGAATTATCCATTTTCATAAAATGTTACAAATTTAGGGCTTCCCTGGTGGCGCAGTAGTTGGGAATCTGCCTGCCAACGCAGGGGACATGGGTTCGAGCCCTGGCCCGGGGAGATCCCACATGCCGCGGAGCGGCTAAGCCCGTGCACCACAACTACTGAGCCTGCACTCTAGAGCCTGCAAGCCACAACTACTGAGCCCGTGCGCCACAACTACTGAAGCCTGCGCACCTAGAGCCCGTGCTCTGCAACAAGAGAAGCCACCGCAATGAGAAGCCCACGCACCGCAACGAAGAGTAGCCCCTGCTCACCGCAACTAGAGAAAGCCCGCGCCCAGCAACAACGACCCAACACAGCCAAAAATAAAAACAAATAAATAAATAAATTTATGTTTTTAAAAAAAGTTACAAATTTATCTCTGAGAGACAAGGAGGCAACACAGCTACACCTTTTGCTGTCTGTTCATGAACCAAATAACAGGATGTGCTGGTTGTACTTTAATACAATTACTCACTGTTAATGTAACATAATAACATATTTAAACTGTGTTGTTGGGGGGCAGTATTATTTAATTAACCATAATAACTGAAAACTGTGCATATTGGAACCATGCAAAGTGAGAAATATCTTTGTTTAGCAAATAAATAAGTAACTTTAGAATGAATGAACTGACTCACCACTGGGACAGATTTAAGGAATAGGAATTGATGCCCTTCTAATTTATAACATCACAAAAACAGGGCAACTTCCTCAAGACCCAATTCACACTGAAGTATAACAAATTATATCTAGCTATCACTAGTAACAATACTATCACTAGTAACAAAGTTACATTCTAACACTGTGCCCTATAATATAGGGCTAATAATACTTCCTCTTCCACCGGGTGGTTCTGAGAGCCGAAGGAGAAACAGATTTTAAAGAGTACTTTGAACAATTCAACCAGATACTATCCTATCAACTATACATTTAGTAGGCACCAGGCACTACTGTATGAGCTTTTCATAAATCTTCTCATAAGAATTCTCATGACACAAGAGAATTCTCATGGTACAACAGAAGTACCAGTATAGTCTCCATTTCACAGAAGAATACTGAAGCATAGGGAAGTCATATAATGTGTCCAAGGGCATGCAGAGTAAACTTTGAGGCTAGTATTTGAACTCAAAAGGTGTAACCCCACAGGTCAAGTTCTTTAAAACTTCTTCGCTGACTTGTCTACTTTCCTTAGAAAGTACAAGGACATGGTCACTGAAAGGGTTTTAAAACACTGACTCCTAGAAATTGGGCAAACCTGATTCAGTATGACTCAGAGTAACCAGTTAGTTTTACTTGAACTTTTTCAGGTTTTTGGCAAAAGGTCAAAGATGGACAATGTCCAGAGAACCAAGGAGCTAAGAAGACCATTCCCAGCCTACAGAAGGAGCCAAAAAAGTAGGGGGGGGGGGGTCCAAAAATATTCAATTATTTTATGCTAGTAAGTATAAATACCAGAAAAGAACCAACTAAGAAATAAAATTCACTTTTCAAGAATAGGGAAAGGAATTATTTATCATGACTGTATAAAAAAGGAACAGTGCTATAAAAACAAGATACAGGGACTTCCCTGGTGGCACAGTGATTGGGAATCCACCTGCCAATGCAGGGGACACAGGTTCGAGCCCTGGTCCAGGAGGATCCCACATGCCATGGAGCAACTAAGCCCGTGTGCCACAACTACTGAGCCTGCACTCTAGAGCCCGAGAGCCACAACTACTGAGCCCATGCGCCGCAACTACTGAGGGCCGCGCGCCTGGAGCCCGTGCTCCGCAACAAGAGAAGCCACCGCAATGAGAAGCCCATGCACCACAACGAAGAGTAGTGCCCACTTGCCTCAACTAGAGAAAGCCCGCACACAGCAACAAAGACCCAACTCAGCCAAAAACAAAAACAAAAACAAGATACATAGAGCCAACAAAAGTCATCAACATTTTCAGTACCACTGACCCTGAAAGGTAACAACACCGCTTGCTGAGGTCTGATTTCACAAGGAACTCCATATGGAACAGGAACATGAGAGCCTAATAAGGATGCACGATATGAAAGCAATGGGATTGGTTAACTAAAATAAGTAGATTCCTCTCTAAATATAATCAACTCATAAGGACACATTTAGAACATTTGTATCTCATTAGGGGTATTAAGTGAGAAATATTCTCAATACCAAGCAGTCCTAATGATAGTTCATCTTAGCAAAGAAAGTAAGTTTTCTTTACTAAAAGGGAAAATATACTGCAAGGAATAGCTTAAATATCATAAAAGAATTTTCAACAAAGTCAGACACCAACACAAACCTTATAGGCCAAAGAAACACCAACTAAAAACTGAATAACCTTGCGAGAGAATGTATTTTTAGACTATTTCTTTCTCTTATTACCAATCATAACAATCCAAAGCAGAAATAAGTTGCCTAAGCAAACAGTACCCAATTTACAAACAACAGAAACAAAATGAACTGATACAAACCAAACTCAAACATGTTTGTCCCATCACACCTTTCACCAAGGTACCACCTGTGGTGAAAACAAGATGGCCCACAAGATGACTTCACCGGCAGCAGTGTACTTGCTTTGGGAAGGGTCAGTTCTAGTTTCCCACCAAAAAGAGGTACTTGCCTCTCATGTCTTGAGACAGAAACTACTTTAAATCAGGGGTCCCCAACATCCGGACCGCTACCGGTCCGTGGCCTGTTAGGAACCGGGCCACACAGCAGGAGGTGAGCAGCGGGCAAGCGAGTGAAGCTTCATCTGCCGCGCTCCCCATCACTCGCATTACCGCCTGAACCATCGCTCGCATTACCACTTGAACCATCCCCAGCCCCTCCATCCCACACCCCCAATCCATGGAAAAACTGACTTCCACAAAACTGGTCCCTGGTGCCAAAAAGGTTGGGGACCACTGATTTAAATGATATACAGTGAGATTTAAGTTATAGATTACAAGAACTACTTTCCAAATTGAAGGGAAAATACTAGAAGGGGCATGATAAAAGCATAAACATCTTATGAGATAGAACTGAGGTTGGCCTCAGGTGACTAAAAAATCCAGTTTATAAGAGCTTAACCAATTAGCTCTCTCACAGAACAAGTATTCAGAAGTAGCAGCCCTGGGCTAGGTGTCAAGGACACCAGCTCTGCCTTTCCTGTTGCCATGCTCATCCCCATGTCTGCTCGGTGCCTCACTAAGCATCACTGACAAACTCCAAGCAGGAATCTGTTTTTCATTCCAGATGGGTAACTTTCACTCCCCTTGTCCAGAGGACTTCCTCTTACAAATTACTGGCCAGAACTTAGTCACATGCCTGCTATCAGACCAATCACTGCTAAGGGGGATGAAATTATCATGACTTGAGATTTTATATTAATCATGAGCTATCTTGGATCCTTGCTAAGATTAAGGGCTTTGCTGTTCCCATTTCCCATGACCGAAGAAAGAGGTAGAATGGGTTTTAGGGTAGGCATCAGAATTTAATTCAATTATTGTAAAATATCCATATGACAACTGTGAAATAGTTCACATGACTGCCTAGAGCTGGGTCCCTGTAAGTTTAGAGAACGCTCCACCACTACACAAACAGGGGCACCAGAGTGCAATGAACTATTTCACTGGTTTGGTGAATAAGAGCCACTAAAGCAAAGTAGCTTTTAAAAAGCACAATTTCTCAGCCAACAGCATGAATCAGAAGAAACTGTTTCAGTTATGTTCAATTTTCCGCTTCCCAAAATGATCTAGTTGAGCAATCCTATCCAACCTCACCTCTCTACTCAGGCTCTGCTTAGGGAATGAGGGGGTGGAAAAAACACACGTGGTTAGATGTGGCGATCACTCCATTTTTGGTTTTTTAAATATTAGCTGTCCTTGGGACATCCCTAGCAGTCCAGTGGTTAAGACTTCGCCTTCCAACGCAGGGGGCGCAGGTTCGATCCCTGGTCGGGGAGCTAAGATCCCACATGCCTCGGGGCCAAAAAACCAAAACATTAAACAGAAGAAATATTGTAACAAATTCAATAAAGACATTAAAAATGGTCTGCACATCAAAAAAAAAAAATCTCAAAAGAAAATTAGCTGTCCTTTTTCATTTAGGCAATTTTTCCCTTCCTAGAAAAGCAGTCAAGGTCAAATTACAGATTACCTGATTAAAAAATTACCCCCATGCAAGGTATCTTCCTAGAGTTAGGTTTTTAGTTACAGGCTTATGATGAAGGAAAATTCAACTACTACCTTGAAATACTCAGAATGGGACCCACTTTGAAGACGTGAGCCATTCCTTCTCTATCTTTACAGACAGCATTCAGTCTAAAATTGGAATCATTAGGCTGACCCCCTTCAAAGAATGAATGCAAATTTACAAAGTTTTTCTTATTTTTAAGCTCACCTGCATCCTATACTCCTCTCCAAACACATCTCACCTTTTCTATCACTGTGCTATTGGGTTGTTCTTTCCACCTTAACAGCTGCTTTGCCAATTAATGCTATCATTTCTGTCATTCAAATTCTATCAGTTGAAATTCAAGGTCTATCTCAAATGTCTCCTTTCCTCCATAGCCAAGACTTTGCACCATTCTTCACAGGGCTTCTTCACTGTCCAGCTCCTAACCTCCTGGGGCTTGCACTCCAAGAAAGATGCAATGTTCTATAAATGTCCCCAGAAGTAAAGAGACCAAAAGAATAAAGGACTACAGCTGAAAACAGGGCCACCTCCTGCATCTTTCCTCAATTTTGTTTTCCTTTAGAGCAGTGCAGGTGGAAAAGAATCAGCAAAAGAAGCAGGAAGGTGCTAGAGAAGATGGTAAGGACTGTACATCTGACGGATTTCTCTATACTCCAGAGATGTCTGATCTGTACGCATCACACACAACAGAACAGACACAAACAAATGATGACTGCTAATTCTGGCCTTTTTTTCTCCTTAAACACACTCCAGAAGTCACTGCAATACCGGAAACATTTGGGAGACTGAGCCATCTGATGACAATTACAGGAATCCTGGAAGGGAAAAGAATGCTCGGGGCAGGCCAGACGGCCATGCAATTACAAACCCTACCTCAGCCCCAGAGTCCTCGTCACACCCTCCGCATCACTGCCAGGGGCTGGTGGATGGTGAGGCTCTTACTCAGCGTTCCCAGGCTGATATGCTCACACACACTGCTCCAGAGAGCGCATCACAATTTTGGTTTGCTCGGTTTTCTCACCCTTTGAAGTAAGACACTTCATGATTGTCATGAGTTTGGTTCCCCAGGATGTGAGACTTACAGAAACCAAGACTTTTACAGTAAAAAGATGATTAAAAAGGCAAACCACCGAAAATGTTAGTATGAAACTAAAACTTTTTTCCAAGTTCCTTTATTCCCCAAACTGATCCTTGTGGAATTTGGGGAAGTAAGGGTAATGGCTGGGAGGAGAAAAGGACTAGCATTTATTGAGCACCTACAAGAGCAAGCCACTTTCAGAATTAAGAAACCTTGCCAAGGAGATGGCATCCCCTATTTAACCAGAACTAAGGCTCAGAGAAGCAACTTCCCCAATCCGGAAACTCTTAAATGAAGACAATGGGGTGGAAACCCAAGCCCACCTGATTCCAGAGTCCGCACTCTTTCTCCTAAGCTACACTGCCTGCGAGACAGCAAGTACATCAAACACAGAGTTAAACTAGTATGACACAGGATGGCATTAAACAAACACTATCCTACCAAGACACAACTGACAATTTCTTTCTTCTTAAAATAGTTTATACAAAGTATAAGTGAGTTGCAGGTAATTCAGAGAAAGTTTAAAAATTATTTGTAAAAATTTTAAAAACATATTTGTTATTAATCAACATATTTGTTATTAATCTACCCAGAGAATAGATAACACTATTATTACTCATTTGTATATTTCCTTCCAGTATTTCTTCTTCATGTATATACCTTTTTATATGCCACAAAGTTGGGGTCATACTATTTATAGCTTTGCAGCCATTTCTTTTCAACTAACATATTGTGAATATACTCCCATGTCATAAAAAATTCCTCAAAAGTCTGATCTTTTAAACAATTATGTCAGAATAGATTTCATAACTAAAGTCTTCCAACGTAATGCCCTGTGCTGACAGGATTAGGAAACTTAAATACTTGAAATATTACATATTCCATGTAGATGGCTAAGGAAACAAAGAAGTACAGGAGACTGCTGAACAATGAACCATGGTTCCAGGGAATCCCTGCTGTTTCAGGAGGGTGTACTTGGACAGAATCACATTTGACAAATCTTTTTATGTTAGAAATATAATCAACCCATAAATACACACAAAATACACAAAATTCAAAATTAGGATTGCAAATTATCATTCAGTTATCTTCTACCAATGCTTTCCGTGGGTGTTTATGGAAGTCAAGTGTCAAACCTTGTGCAATTTTCTTTAAATAGAGCCATAAGTTGAGTACTTGCTTCAGTTTGTTAGCAAAAGGTGGGGTTCCCCAACCTGGCACACACCAAAGAACTGCTTGACAATCTTACACAACATGGTGGTGGTGGTAACGAGAAAAATAATAAAAAGTAAAAATGATAATAACAATGACGGTGGCTTTCATTTGTTAAGTCTTTTTCTGCATCAGTCACTGTTCCTAACCCTCAGTTCAGATTTTTAAAAATTTAATTCTCTCTAAATCCCATAAGGTAGCTACTAGTCTTATCCCCATAAACTTGAAGTCAGAAAACTTGAGTTCAAGTCCACTCATGGTGCTAATGAGCTGGAAATGGTTTCATCTCTCTAGTTACACAATTTTTTCATTACATAATAGAAGGGTTGAGGCTGAGAGCATTGTAGAGTAAATATGCTCTCAAGTACTATGGATTTGACAATCACCTGAAAATATACACAGAATATACACATGCCCCTCCAGACCCACGGCAAACACATATCACTCAATAATCATGTCACTAAATGTCCTATGGACAATCATTTCCAACACACAAGAAAGTTATTAACAATCAACAACGTGCTTACCTGGTAAGTGTCACAAAAGTCCAAAAGCTAAAGCTTGCCAATTCTAGAAATGTGAACCCCAAGATAAGCTAAATCTGTCAATATCTAGCTGAAAACTCTTGAGGAACTGGGGTTTCTTGCTACCCCAAAAGCTGGCTGAGCTTAACAGTCATATGTCCCCACCAACAGTTGCCCAGGACAACCAAAGCAAAAGGGTACAACCCAAGTCTGCCAGGGTGGGGCATGAAAATCCATGCCAAGTCCTAGGAAGGGAAGAAGGGCTATCCCACCAAAGAGAAGACTGCCTCCAGAAGGAAAGTGTGGTATAACCATGGCGGAGGGAGGGAAGAGTCCAAATCCTGATTTTCAGCTGGCCTTGCTTCTGTGCATTAAGTTAATGTTTTAGCTCAGTGAAAGTAATTACCAGCCAGGCTCTGCAATCCATCAATTCACCCTGGGCATTCCTGCTGATTTCTTTGGTCTCTAGGACCCAAGAACCCCTTTTGTTGAAGCAAAGTTTGGTTGTTACTAGTTTCTCTCTTTTAATTCTAAATTTCTGCCAAGTAATTAGGAAAAGAAAATGAATAACTATCTTTGAGTTTTTTAATGGAAGCTATGGGGGTTAGAGTAGGCACAGCCTCTCACAAAAACAAGATTAAAATCATACATCTTTGACCTCCCCTCTTCCAAGGAGAATGGACAAATGCAGTTTGGCTCTAGGCTGTGAAGTCAGGGATTTGATCCAAATCACCTCCACTGAAATTTAGGTAGTTTGCCAAAAGTAGCCTAGTCAATAAATAAAACATACACGGATTTGGGATTTGCAAAATACTTTCATATAACCCCACAATGATCCTAATGGAAGGTGTTATTAGTATCTCCATTTTACAGATGAAGGTAACAAAGTTCAGAGGTTGAAAATACTAGCCCCAAGATCACACTTAAAAAGTAACAAAGCAGTCTTCTGAGTCCGAACACTAGCATTCCATGTAGTTTTTCCAAGTGACTATAACATGATAGAGTTCAAAGAAATTCCTCCAACTCGAAGTAACATTCAAAACTACACTAAGGACTGTATGAATTACAAGGGAATCCTAAGTGCATCCACCCGGCAGGCAGGTACTCATTTTATGCTATTTTATATGGCATTCTCCACTAACCTATACAGACATGATAGAGGAAATTCTGAAATTACCCACACAATTCTCCCCACCACCCTGTAAACCCATTTCCACTGCACAAATACAGAATGGGTGTTACAAAATAAAAATAGGCCCACAGAACATACACATGGGAGGTAGAAGGCAAAGAAGCACGTGGCAGTAACAGCAACAATGGCGAGCCCTTTCTGCCATTTAAGCTATAAACCCAACTGCTTCCTTTGGTCACCAGCAAACCCCCATGAGAAGGTGGTCCGCACCTGTATGTACCAATTCAAACGGCAGGTGGCTCTGAAAGCTATACCATCATCAACAGGGCTTTGTTTTTTTATTGTCCAGAACCAAGGTTCCAGGGTCTGCCATTAGAATGGGTAATGTTTGACTCCTTAGGCATATCAAAATCTGCTAAAATACGTATATTTTTTTTCTTTTTTCTGATTCTACAAGCAATATACTCTAGCTATAGAAAATCTCAAAAGTGTAGAAAGCATAAGGAAGCAGAAATTAGTCACAATCCCAGCACCCAGAGGCAACGACTCATGACATTTCCTTCTAGTTTTTTAGGTTTTTTTTTTCTTTCTTCCTGACAGCTAAACTATTTGAAATATCCTCTTCTACAGACAAAGAAACTAATTCTTTTGGGGAGGAACAAGAAAGGAAGTAGAGCCTAGAAAAAATTAATTCCACTGTATTTATGAATAAATTCAAATTTCTTGAGTAAAATCTCAATTGATAGCTATAGCAAAAATACTTAAAATCCTCTGGTAAAGCTCAGTAAGGTCACCATCTAACTCCTCCCAGTGTAACACCCAGAAGAAACAATAATCTATAATGATCACCAAGAAGTTCTCTTGTGAGAATGCTTTGTTTTTCAGAACTTTATTTCCCAAAATCCTGTTTTTGCATTGAAACTACTAACCCTATTATCCTGATGGAGTTCAGAACACCAAGATAAAGCACCCTGGCATGCTGAACATTTTAAGCTGAAGGAGTTTGAGAAAATGGCAGAAGCTGGAAGGACTTCCCCTCGTCCTTCTTCCCTGGAACAGGCCATAAAACCCTCATAATGCCGGGTGCCCTCCCTATACCCAGAGGAAAGGAACATCTTATCTCCGAACACAAAGGGATGCAGAAAAGAATCCTCACAAACAAGACTTGCTAGGTTTCCCCCAACTCACTACAATTTCCTTCTCCTCCTTAACCTACCATATCCCTCCACAACTGTGTACTCTTCAAAAACCTAGCATAAAATACTCAGGTCTGTTTCTTTGGGTCTTCATTTTCTTATGAAGGTTCCCATGTCCCGTAAAGCTTATACTAAATACATTTGTATGCTTTTCTCCTGTTTAAAAACAAAAATCTATACATCTCCAGATACGTCTTTGTCAGTTTAATTTTCAGACCCAGCCAGAGACCCTAAGAGGGTGGAGGAAAACATTCCTCCCCTACAATCCTATCAGTGACAAAAAGGACTTCAGCTCACCCACAGAAGAAACTCTGCAGAGAGGCACAAAGGGTCCTGCTTTTTCTCAAAATCATACTTCTAGAGGATACTAAGGAAATATCATTTAAATAGGGGTGTGTGTGTGTGGGGTGGGGGGGTAATGCCTTTTTGGCACATGCATGTAAAAGGAGCACAGCTTCTGGCTTCTAATTGGAAATGGATAGCTCACAAGTAATGCCAATCGTGTCTAACAAAGTTGACAGCAATCTGCTTTTCGTGTTGAAAAAAGAGACTTAAATGGAACCAGTGACCTTTGTAATGCTAAGAGCCTTTGGAATATAAATCTATTTTGCAGCAATTTCATTGATCATGTATTTCTAAGGTACCTATTTAAGAGGGGCTCAGATAGGAAAAGTACTTTTGCAGCAGTTACCACTAGGTAAATACGAGTTTTAAATAACCTTGGGTGCAACAGACCTGGAATTTTATTCCCCACAGCCTAGTGGTTGTAAATGCTCTGTGACCCTCTTAAGCACTGCCAACATCAACATCTGGTACCTGGCACAAAGGAAATAGATTCTAAAAGGTTTTTTTAAAAAACCTTTCATTTTCATCATGTGCTTTAAGTATGTTTCTAAGATAGTTCTCTTTCTCCTCTTTCTGACACAGAAAAAAAAGTAAGACACTTTTCTCTCAGGCAGCTGTATATTGTTTTAGAAGCAGAAGAGGAAAATAACTGCCAAAAATCGAGCTGTGCCTAATGTCTTCTCATCTTCCCCCAAAAGAAGTTATATTCAATATAATAGAGCCCTGAGACCTGATTCGATGAAAGAAAACCCAAAAATGATTGTAATTCTCTCCCCACAAACATATACCACTTGTAAAACTGACTTCAAAATCCATGGCATTCTACGCAATTCTATTTTTCTCTGATTTTTTCCTTCGTACTATATTTTCTTATGGAAGGCTTTTTATGACCTTCAACTTCTCCAAAGATCTTAGCAAAAACAGTGATCACCCTATTGATAATCAAGATATTCATTA